>NW_025969994.1:11413-13164 GCF_021869965.1 Rhincodon typus | reverse complement strand
TCTGCAGTTCCTACTATCTCTGATTCAATGAGATTGCTTTTTTACAGAACCTTTCTTGACCTTGGATGACAAAGATTATGGGACTGAAAGGTGCCGTACAGGGTGGGTTTGTGCAGTGCATCCTACAGCAAGTACACACTGCTGCTAGTGAGTGGGAGGTTGGGAGGCACCGATGGATATGATGCCAATCAAGCAGCTGCTTTGTCCTGGATGGTATGTAGGCTCTAGAGAGAGTATTTTTGAAGTTGAACTCTAGTGAGGAGCGGGAATGAATACTTCCTCAGACAGCACCTTCCAAACCCACGACCACTTCCATCTAGAAGGCCAAGGGCAGCAGATACATGGGAACACCATCCCCTGCAAGTTCCCCTCCAAGCCACTCACCATCCTGACTGGGAAATATATCGCCATTCCTTTCCTGTTGCTGGGTCAAAATCCTGGAATTCCTTCCCTAATGGCATTGTGGGTCAACCCACAGCAGGTGGACTGCAGCGGTTCAAGAAGGCAGCTCACCACCACCTTCTCAAGGAGGTACATATAAATGAAGAGGTGCCCTTCAATAAAATTATGGCCTAACCTTTCACCCACTTACGTGCTGAGAATCTACCTACCTCTACTGTAAAAACATTCAAAAAACTCTGCATCTACCACCTTCTGGGGAAGAGAGAGAGATCCAAAAGATACTCAACCCTCTGAGAGAAAGTTTCACCTCAGCCCAGTCTTAAATGGATGATTCCTCATTTTTAAACAGTGACCCCTAGTTGTAGATCCTCTCCACATCCACCCTGTCAGGAACCCACGCCTCCTCCCCACCCCAACCCCAGCCAAATCTTATATATGTTTCAATCAAGTTGCTTTTTCCTTGGGAAGCTAAGGAAATTCGGCAGGTCCACAATGACTCTTACCCATTTTTATAGATGTACCATAGAAAGCATCCTATCTGGATGCATTGCAACTTGGTGTGGAAACTGCTGTTCCCAAAACCGCAAGAAATTACAGAGAGTTGTGAACGCAGCAGAGTCTATCACGAAAACCAGCCTTCCATCCATCGACTCCACCTATACTTCCCGCTGCCTTGGGAAAGCAACCAACATCATCAAAGACCCCTCCCACCCCAGTTATACCCTCTTCCATCAAGCAGAAGATACAGAAGTTCGTAAACAGGTACCAACAGATTCAGATTCAGCTCCAGCTCCTTCCCCGCTGTTATCAGACTTACGAACGGACCTCTCATATAATAAAGTTGATCTTTCTCTGCACCTTCTCTGTAGTTATAACTCTGTATTCTGCATTCTGTTCCATTACTCTGATGTACTCATGTAAGATATGATTTATCTGGATAGTGTGCAAAACAATACTTTTTTCCACTGTATCTTGGTACATGTGACAATAATAAATCAAATCAAGTCTTATTGCCCAGAACACCTGGGCATAATAAATGCTAACCAGCCAGAGAGGCCCCACATCCCATGAAAGAGTAGGATAAAAATACCGGTGTCACTCACTTCAGCCTGTTCTCCACTTGTATCTTTTTTGTCTTCTGCACTCACAACTTCAAACTCGGAGGATGAACCCTTCAAAGTGAAACAGATTGGCTTAGGAGTTTGTTGTCATCGCAAAAAAAAAGTCATGGACAGAAAATTATCCGCGCAGTCTGTGGTAAAGTCGGAAGTCGGAGATTTTGACTTTGTTTGTTTCTGTCACGTGTGTGTGTGTGTGTGTGTGTGTGTGTGTGTGTGTGTGTGTGTGTG
>NW_025969994.1:4199-11403 GCF_021869965.1 Rhincodon typus | reverse complement strand
GTGTGTGTGTGTGTGTGTGTGTGTGTGTGTGTGTGTGTGTGTGTGTGAGCTCCCAGTGGGACAATCCCCATGCATGTTCGCAAAAAAAGGGGGACAGACAAGGGCTTGTTCAGTCTATCGTGCCCATACTTTAACAATAGGATGGAATTGGAGTCGTTGAAGGCCATTCAGCCTCTCAGGTCTGTTCCAAGATTCAAGATAATCCTAGCTGACTTTCAAGTGCAGCAAGCATGTTCCTACCAACTCCCCACATCCTTCGAGAGATCTAAATCTCCAAAACGGACTTAACCCTTGAATGCACTTGACCTGTAGTCACATAGAAACAGGGACAGGCCATTAGGCCGCTCAACGTTTCTCTGCCATTCTAGATCATGGATGATCATCTCACCTCAATGCCATGTTTCTGTGCTATCACTGTATCCTTTGATATCAAAAAGAAACCTATCAATCTCTGCCCTGTTCAAAGACTGAAACTCTGAGGAATGTGGAAGCTCAAAGTATTCCAAAGACGTACCACCCTCAGAGTGAAGAAATTCCTCCTCATCTCAGTTCTCAAGGTGTGTCCCTTATTTTGAGACTGTGTCCTCTTGTTCTGGGCCCCAGAGGAAACAACATTCTGCATCCACCCCATTTACCCAAATAATACTAAACAGGATTAGGCCATTCAGCCTGCTCTGCCATTCAATAAGATCACAGCCAATCTGGTTTTGGAAAGTGGAGCTCACAGATCAGTCCCCAGAACCTGTTCAAGTTGAGATCCCAGGACCCTTTTAGGAGCATTGCATTAGAGCCTGTTCTCACCACTACAACAATGAACCTTTAAAACTCGATGCTAAGCAAAGGAATTAGTAAACAAAGCAAAAACAGATGGACACCAGGAAAGCCTTTCTCACACAGTGAGTGGTTTGGGTCAGGAATGCTGTGCCTGAGAGTGTGGTGGAGACACATTCAACTGGGTAATAATTTTGCTACTGTTTCAGCGGGTGGCATGGTGGCTTAGTGGTTAGCACTGCTGCCTCACAGCTCCAGGGGCCCGGGTTCAATTCCAACCTCGGGTGTCTGTCTGTGTGGAGTTTGCACATGCTCCCCGTGTCTGCGTGGGTTTCCTCTGGGTGCTCCGGTTTCCTCCCACAGTCCAAAGATGTGCGGGCTAGGTGGATTGGCCATTCTATATTGACCATAGTGTTGGGGAATGTGTAGATTGGGTGGGTTATCGGGGGATGGGTCTGGGTGGGATGCTCTGACGGTCAGTGTGGACTTGTTGGGCCGAAGGGCCTGTTTCCACACTGTGGGGATTCTTATCAAATTCTATGAAATGAAACCTTCAAAAAGGAATGAGGTGGTTAGTATTTGAAAAGGATTGCACAGGGTTACTGGGAGAAGGCAGGGCAATGGGACTGGGTCAGATGCTCATTTTGACAGTCAGCACCAGTACAATGGGCTGAATGGCCTCTTTCTGCATTGTAGGAGAGACTAGTATACAAGAGATGTACTTCTGAGGCTGTACAAGGTTCTGGTCAGACCACATTTGGAATATTGAGAGCCATTTTGGGCCCTGTATCTAAGGAAGGATGTGCAGCCATTGGAAGAGGTTCATAAGAATGGTCCCAGTGATGAAGGACAGTTGAAGACTCTGGGTCTGTGCTCAATGGAGATTAGAAGGATGAGGGAGGATCTGATTGAAACTTGCTGAGTACAGAGGCGCCTGGATACAGTGGACGTGGAGAAGATGCTTCCACTAGTTGGAGAGACTAGGACCTGAGCGCACAGCCTCAGAGTGAAGGGATGACCCTTTAGAACTGAGATGAGGAGGAATTTCTTCAGTCAGAGGGTGGTGAATCTGTGGAACTAATTTCCACAGAAGACTGTAGTGACCAAGTCATTGAGTGTATTTGAGACAGAGATAGATGGGTTGTTGTTTAGTAAGGGGATCAAGGCAGGGCAGGAGACTGGGGTTGAGAAATATATCAGCCATGATCGAATGATGGAGAAAACCCGCTGGGCCGAAAGGCCTCATTCTGCTCTGATATCTTTTGCCTCTGTGCTCCTTAACAAATATGATGGACACTTCCAGGTGAATAGATTGCATCATACACTGGTCCTGTCTGCCCTCATTACCTAGTGGTAATGTCCATACCCCTGAGCCAGGAGGCCCAGGTTCGTGTCCCACCTGCTCCAGAGGCATGCCATAACATCTCTAAACAGGTCAGTTAGAAAAATAGGCACATCTGGTGTTTAATAAGAGGCAACAAAATCTTCAGTCTCCAAGCCAGCACCATCACTCACTCAAGGCACTGAGTCATACAATTTCAGAATCTCAACATGGATGGGATGTGTAGAACAGGACAGGAGGGGGCAGGGACCTGGAGAATGTGATGCAACATCTCAGAGGTTTAGTCTTTGTCCGTGGAAGGGGAGGGGGAGAAACAAGGATGGGGTTGGAACTGGGGACAGTCTGGAGGGCAGGAGACCCTGGGAAACCGAGGATAGTAGGAGAGGGAGTTTGGAGCCGTTGGGCGAGGATTCAGAGACTCAACACCCAAACCATCAGACAGAGAGCAACAGGAGCTGAGCATCACAGGGATCAACACTCACACTAGATGAAGCCTTCACTTCTGACTTGGCCTCTGCCACCAGTTTGCCATGCTTGTCTGAGTCACTTTGATGTGGGTGAGCAGAACCTGGAAGAGAATCCAAAACAAGCAAAAGGCTTCATTAACATTAGACGCCAAACTCTTTCATTAAAAGCAGTCCGTACAGGTTGTTCTGTAAGTAAGGTTGTGACACACATGGGAACTGGATAGAAAAGGAAGGGAAGCTCAGGATTTTAGGCCACGAGATGCAGGAGCAGAATTAGGCTATTTGGCTCATCATTCAATCATGGCGGACACATTTCTCAACTCCATTCTCCTGCTTCTCCCCGCCATCCTTCATCCCCTGACCAATCAAGAACCTATCTCTGCCTTAAATACACTGAGTGACATGGACTCCACAGCCCTCTACAGCAACAATTTTCAGGAGATCTCTGGGCCTGAATATTCTCTCAGACCAAAGGAGCAGGGTAGCCACTGCAATCTACAGCAAAAGTAATTCCCCTGTGTGTTTTTTTTTAAAATACTTAACTCACAAGATGTGGGTGTTGCCAACCAGGCTATCATGTATGGTCCATTCTTAAAAATCGCCATGGGAAGGAAGGAAGTGGTGAACTACTTTCTTGGATCACTGATTTCCAGGGTGGGTACACTCACACAGATATCAGGGAGGGAATTTCTGCATTTCCAGGACCCCAGCTCCAGGGACTGGTCAAATCAGACTGACACTAGTAGACTGGATGTCTTGTTTGGAGTCTGCTTTTAAGACTAAAAAAAGTTTTGAGAGCACAGGGTTTTGGAACTGACCAAAGCGCAGGTTCTATTAGAGTTGGCGTTGTGCCATGTGACCCGGTTAATTAATAACCTCAGAGTAAAGGGAACAGAGATAACACCAACCACACTAAAATAGGATTAAACCTTGACTGGCTAATGGTATTAATCGCTGAACGATTCATCCAGAATCCCAGGTGAAGTTCTGGGGAACCAGGTTCAAGATCCCACCTTTGCAGGTGGCGGAATTTAATTTCAATTTTAAAAAATCTGGAATTAAAAGGCGAACAATGACCTTGAAAACATTGTCGATTGTCAGGGAAAACCCATCTGGTTCACTAATGCCTTTCAATGAAGGAAATCTGCCATCCTTACCTGGTCTGGTCTACATGTGACTCCAGACCCACAGCAATGTGGTTGACTCAATACTGCCCTCTGGGCAATTAGGGACAGACAGTCATGGACTTCGTTTACACTTCTCGTTGCCATGGAAAGGCTACCAACATCAAAGACCCCTCCCACTCTGGTAATTCTCTCTTCCAACCTCTTCTGTCAGGCAGAGGATACTGAAACTTGAACACGCACACCAACAGGTTCAAGAAAAGCTTCTTCCCTGCCGTTATCAGACTGCTGAATGGACCTCTCCAACTTCAGATCATTCAGGTCTTGCTTTGTGCACCTCCAGTACAGCTGTAACCTTGTACGGCTCACTCTGCCCAAGCACTCTATGATCTGTAGGTTTTTGTTTGCTGTGATCTCCCTGTACTGCACGTAAAACAAAGCTTTTCACTGTACTTAGGTACATGTGACTACAATAAATCAAAAAAAAACAAAAAACAACCTAAATCAATAAATGCTGGCCTGGTCAGAGATGTTCACTGCCCGTAAACGAATAAAAAAAAAATGTTTACATTCAGTTTGAAAGGGAGATGATGGAGTCTAAAACTAGTATTTTAAACTTAGATGTAGTGATTGTAACAAGGTTAGCCAGCTGGACCTCTCAACCTTTAGAAAGTACTTGGACGAGCACCTCAAATGTTACAATATTCAAAGCTATGAGCCTAGTGCAGGAAATTGGGACTGGTATCTGTGGTGTGATATTTTTGGTAGTTTGAAGTAATGGGCAGAAGGGCCTCTTCTATACTGTGTGATTCTTATGTTATTAGCACAGTTAGAGGATTGGCCGGCTGGCAGAAAACACAGGATGCAAAAACAGGCCTTTGTCCGAGTGGGAAGAGCTGAGAGCAGATTCCGCAGGGGTCTGTGCTCTGGTCTCAACTCTTTCCAATTTACAGACAATGACTTAGACGAGGGGAATCAAAGGCACAGGAGCTAAAAATCACTGAGAAAACTTAGACAGAAGCAAGACAGCACTTTGTGAAGCACACAATCAGAAAAAGGTAGATATCGACTGGTTGGTTTTTGCCCGTGCAATCAATCAGATGGAACGGGCTGTGGGATATTGTGAAGGTGTGCACTTTGGCAGGAACGATGCAAATACTGAGTATTACTTAAATGGAGAACAACTGCTGAATTCTGAGCTGCTGAGGGATTTAGATATTCAATGCACAAGTCACAAAAAAAGTATGATCGATGATATGCACAGAATCAACAAGGTAAACAAGGGTATAACATCCTAAATAATCCTGACAAAGTACATGTGGAAAGGATATTTCCTCTTGTGGGTCAGTACAGAATTAGGGGACATGGCTTTACAATTCGGGGGCACTGTTTGACACATACATGATGTAACAGTTTCTAAGTCTTCAGGGGGGCTAGGACGTTAGAGTGTAGGAGAACCAGATTGCAATCAGTCAAGGAAGATAGAGAAAAGCCCTCAGGCTGCACAGCAGGTTTTATATTTTTTTAAAAAACAAAATCAGAAATTGACTCATGAATCGTGAGGAAATGTCATTGATTCCTCCTTCATACTGGACAGAGGAAGGATAGCAGGTTATTATTGTTTCATACCTTGTACGTCACTGGTCAGAGCTGGACTATTAGCCTGAGCTGATAGACTTGCAGATTTCAGAGAATCCTGATGGGCCAGCTCCTCAACCTTCTGTCGCAGCTTTAATGCTTCAGCCTGAGATTCCTCCAACAGGTTCCCTAGGGCACAGAATCCACACGCTCAGCCACCACACAGTGAAAAGTGGGAGAGCTCATTCAGGCAGTCAGGTGGAAAAGCAAAAAAAAACAATTCAACCCATCAAACACACTCCTGTCACAGCCCCTGTACACTCTCCCCTATCAAAGAATCACAAAGAGAGGCCATTCAGCCCGGTGTCTCTGTGCTAGTTCTCCAAATGGAGATCTCACCTTGTGTCACTCTCCTGCCTTCTCCCAGTAAATCTGCACATTCCTTCGTAAAAGTGTAGAAAATAGGAGTAGGCCATTCGGCCCTCCCAAGCCTACTCCACCATTCAATAGGATCATGGCTGATCATCCAACTCAGCCCCCTGTTCCCACTTTTGTCCCATATCTTTTGATCCCTTTGGCCCACAAGGATTATATTTAACTTCTGTTTAAAAACATTTAATGCTTTGGCCTCAAGCACATTCTGTGGCATAGAATACCACAGGCTGACCAACTCCCTGGGTGAAAACATTTCTCGTCATCTCAGTCTGAAATGGCCTACCCCATATCCTTATGTGACCCCTGGTTCTGGACTCCCTGGTCGTTGGGAGCATCCTTCCTGTGTTTACATTAACATTTCAGGTCTGTGACATTATTCTCTGAACTGGGAAGAGTTAGAGATGTAATAGGTTCCCAACACATGGTGAGTGGGACAATACAGAAGGAAGGCTCTGGGATACAGTGGGAGGCAGTAGCAATCAAATGAAAGAAGTCATAAAGCTCTAGAATTAGAAGAATGGTGATAAGGGCAGGAAGAGAGAAACGAAAAGGATGTGGTTATGTTGATTAAAAGAAAACAAAGAGAAAGGAAACAGAGTAGTGGCTAGCAGGGGGTTTGGACACAAGAGTTGGAGCTGAACTCAATGTGAAGACCAGAGGCTGTAATGCAATGATGTGAAAGATAGGGGGCGCTGCTCCTCAAGCCTCATGGGGACAGCGCAGCAGGCCGAGGGCAGAGACATCAGACCCACAGTAAGGTCAGAGGTCAGGCGTCAGGCCCACGGGGAGCCTGGGGTCATAACTGTGGACAGAATGAAGGTGTCACCCCAATAGGCCAGGAGTATGTGAACGAGCAAGCGAGGGGGCTGGGAGAGACAGCGTGAGCATGGGACAACGTGAGCACAAGTGAGTGTGAAAGAGTGAGAGACAGAGCGTGAGGGTGAGCATGAGACAGCACGCAGTGAGTTGATGAACTATTTATCCCAGGGCCTCAGTAAGTCAGTACTAGCCAGCTATTCAACTGCAGACGCAGTGCTCTGTCTCACTTCATTGCAAACACCCAGTGGGCTACCATTTCCCCTCATCAACAGTTCAGAACTGACTGCAGTCTTGATGTCACTTCAATTGTACAGTCAAGATGAGAAAGAAAAATCAAATGGAATTATCCAGACAGTTACTACCTAAACTCCTCAAGCCTTTCATCCTCTCCTTTAGGACCTGATTTTCTTCCACCAGCTGCTGGTAGGAAATGGAATCGATAATCTCGGGCTCACTGCTGACATCACTCGTTCGTAAATGGCTGTTCCCACCAGGATCATAGATACGATACGGAACTTGTCCATCCATCATCTGTCTGTGCTCATCGTCCACTTCAACTCCTTCACTTTACTGTAAACAAACAAACAGTGCCGTCAACTTTTATTCCCAGCAACTTGGCAGAGTGCAAACCAAAATTCATTTGTACAAATCCACACACACACACACAC
>NW_025969994.1:0-3699 GCF_021869965.1 Rhincodon typus | reverse complement strand
CATCCCGCCCCCTTGACCTGTCCGTCCTCCCTGGACTGACCTATCCCCTTCCTAACTCCCTACCTACACTCACCTTTCCTGGCCCCATCCCCGCCTCTTCGACCTGTTTGTTTCCTCTCCACCTATCCTCTCCTCTATCCCTCTTCTATCCGCCTCCCACTCTCTCCCTATTTATTTCAAAACCCCCTTCCCCTCCCCCTTTTCTGATGAAGGGTCTAGGCCCGAAACGTCAGCCTCTCTGCTCCTATGATGCTGCTTGGCCTGCTGTGTTCATCCAGCCCTGCACCTTGTTGTCTAGCAATCTCATTGAGTTTGTTTTTCTCCATAATATCTGAGCTATCAATTCAGAGAAAATAGGAGCAGAATAGACCCTTGGAGCCTGCCGCATCATTCAATATGATCATGGTTGATCATCCAACTCAGTCCCGTCTTCCTACTTTCTCCCCTTCCCTTTTGACCCTAAGAACTAGATCTATCTCTTTCTTGAAAACTTTCAGTGTTTTGGCCTCAACCACTTTCTGTGGCAGAGAATTCCACCAGGCTTACCACTCTCTGGGTGAAGACATTTCTCCTAATCTCAGTCCTAAATGGCCTACCCTGTATCCTTAGGCTGTGAACCCTGGTTCTGGACATTGGGAATTATTTACCCCTGTCTAGCCCTGTTTGCACTGAGAGCAGATCTGGGCACCACACCTTAGGAGGGATATATTGGCCTTGGAGGGAGTACCAAGTAGGTTTACAAAAATGATACCTGGACTTCAGGGATTAGGTCTTGAGGAGAGATTGTACAAGTTAGGCCCATTCTCTCTAAAATTTAGAAGGTTAAGGAGTGATTTGATTGAAGTCTTCAAGATATTAACAGGAAAAGACAAGGTAGATAAAGATGAACTATTTCCACTTGTTGGGGATTCTAGAACTAAGAAGCACAGCCTGAGAATTAGGGCCGTACCGCTCAGGGGAGGGGTTTAGGAAGTACTTCTACACATAATAAGTGGGAGAGGTTTGGAATTCTCTTCCACAAACGATAGTGGATGCTAGATGAATTGTTAATTTTAATTCTGAGATGGATAATTTTTTTTGTTAAGCAGCTTAGTTAAGGGACATGGGCCAAAGGTAGTTTATATGGAGTTAGGTCACAGGCCAGCCATGATCTTATTGAATGGTGGAACAGGCTTAAGTGGGCTGAATGGCCTGCTCCTGTTCCCATTTTCCTAATTTTATAGGTTTCTGAGATCACCTCCACCCCCCTCATTCCTGTAAACTACAGGAAATATAATCCTAACTGATCCTGTCTCTCCCCATGGCTCAGTGCTGTAAATGCAGAATTCACGCCTTTTTTCTTTCCTTTTGTCGGTTGGAATGAATTTGGGTCAATTCTGGGAACTTTGAGTTTGCGTAATTGATGAGTCATAGTATTCACTGCTAATGAGTGAGCGTGTTAGACACTGGGTCACACAAATCTCCAGGATGAAGTAACCGGGGTGGAGATGCTGGGGGTATCGGTCAGACTCTCTTTAAAGGGATCCCGCCGGGGTGGCTCTTGAGAATCGTTTGTCCCAGTCCTCCCAAGTCAGGGTGAAGTGATTGATTTTACTTCCAGAACTTCACCAGGATCTTCAAACCGCAAGCAAATTTGTTTAAAGATGGTGTGCCTCAATCGCGATGTGTGTGCATTTTTGTGAATTTTGCACAGTTTTTGTTTTTGTTTTGGCTAGACATTTGCATCAGGGCAGGAGAGAGCACGTTGCGAAAAGGCATCGTCAGTGCATAAGCCTTGGCTGGGTCTTTGACTGCAGTGAGAACTGCTACTGAGCAGGATCTATACTGACCCACAGTGGCAGTATCGAAGGAGTGCAGCACTGTCAGAGGTACCATCATTCAGCCAAGACAATAACCTGCAGCCTTATCATTCTCTGTCTCATTCTCCTATGGGACATTGGTGCTGCTGGTTAGCCTCCACTGTCCGAGAACTTAAGTGACATTGCAGCCTATTTCGGAGGGCAGTTAAGAGTCATTGCTGTGGGTCTGGAGTCAGGTACAGGTCAAATCAGGTAGGGACGGCCCCTTCCTTCCCTAAAGGACAACAGTGAACCAGCTGGGCTTTCACAACAACTGACAATGATTATGTGGCCACCATGAGACCAGCTTTTTACATTCCAGATGTGGCAGAATTTCACCACCTACCACAGCAAGATTTGAACTCATGGTCCCAGCCCGTTAGCCCAGGGATCTGGGCACAGTCTCAGAATTAAGGGGCACCGATTTAGGACTGAGGTGAGGAGGAATTTCTTCACTCTTTGAAATGCGTTGCCACAGAGAGCTGTGGGGACAAAGTCCTTGTGTGAATTTAAGGTTGAGATAGGTGAGAGGGGTAAAGTTCGAAGGAGATGGTAGGAGTGTGGAATGCACTGCCAGGGGTGGTGGTGGAGGCAGATACACTAGGGGCGTTTAGATAGGCACGTGGATATGGAGGGGTATGGACCGAGGCAGAAGGGATTAATTTAATTTGGTGTCATGTTAGCACAACGTTGTGGGCCGAAGGGCCCGTTTCTGTGCTGTGCTGTTCTATACATCCTTGATAATCAGGGAATCCAGGGATATGGGGAAAGGTAGGAAAGTGGACGTGAGGAATGTTGGATCAGCCATGATCCCATTGAATGGTGGAGCTGGCCTGAGGGGCCGAACGGCCTGCTCCTGTTTCTATTTCTTATGGTCTTGTGGAGTTTGGAATATGGTTGGAACAGGTTGATGGGGATGAATAGCCTTGCATTCAGTTTTGGCCTCCTTTTATGTGAGAAAGGATGTTCTGGTGATGGAGGAAGTGCAGCGAAGATTTACCAGACTGATTCCTGGGATAGCAGGGCTGACATGTATGAAGAGAGACAGGATCGGTAAGGACTATATTCACTGGAGTTTAGAAGAAAGAGGGGCGGAATTTAATCAAAACCTATAAAATTCTTACAAGGCAAGACAAGGTGGGTGCAGGAAGGATGCTCCTGATAATCAAGGAACCCAGAATGAGGTGGGGGTTACTGCTCAAGGACATGGGATAGGCCATTTAGGACTGAGATGAGGAGAAATGCCTTTACCCAGAGAGTGGGGAGCCTGTGGAATTCCCTGCCACAAAGCGGTTGAGGCCAAAACATTGAATATTTTCAAGAAGGAGTTAGATACAGTTCTTTGGCCTAAAGGGTTGAAAGGGTGTGGGAACAGTGTGCTGAGATGGTCAGCGATTATCATATTGAAAGGTGGAACAGGCTCAAAGAGCCAAATGGCCTAATATTTCTAGGTTTCCTGTGCCTTCGTTTTATTCGAGACAAATCATGACTCCTTTCCGGGTAAGCGAACTACCTGAGATGTGTGGCCTTTGAGGATAGGTTACCTGTGTAACAGTTAACAAAAACATTCACAGGAGCAGCTTCACACTGAGAACAACGGACTGCAAACAGCCTTTAGGGAAAGATTTGTAAGAGGGAGGGAGACCAGGATTTAGGAATTAAAAAGTGGGCCAGTTTGTTGCAATTAAACATGACTGCCCCACAAAACTTGGGGTCATCTGAAATCTTGCTGCTTACAATTGGAGCCCTACGGTGCAAAAAGAGGCCATTCAGCCCGTTGAGTCCACACTAACCAATCCACCCTAACCTGCACGTCTTTGGACTGTGGGAGGAAACCGGAGCACCCGGAGGAAACCCACAC
>NW_025969993.1:0-13176 GCF_021869965.1 Rhincodon typus | reverse complement strand
CCCTCCCCCATTTATGAAGAAGGGTCCAGACCCGAAACGTCAGCTTTTCTGCTCCTCTGATGCTGCCTGGCCTGCTGTGTTCATCCAGCTCTACACCTTGTTATCTCAGACTCCAGCATCGGCAGTTCCTACTATCTCCTAGTAATTGTGGGAACCTTTTAATCACCTTTGCCAATTTGATTGGTCAAGTGTGTGAAGATGATTTTAGACAAGTTTTTGGAATGCGTTATGTGACAGTTTCCTGGAGCAGCATTTTCTGCAACTAACTAATAAACTCATTTACATGTAATGTTTTGCAATGAGACAGACTTAATTAGTACTGTCATAGTGAAAGGCCAACTGGGAAATTGATCCCAGCACAAGTGAAATCCACTAAGTTTGAAAATAAACATACTCCAACACAACGCAAAAAGAAACTTAAAACAAAGCTAATTATGTAGATAAAGTGAGAGCTAGCTAAGATTGATTAGGTCAGCTTAAAAGGTTTGGCAGTAAAGAAAAATACTTTCTTGAAGGATCAAGTCAATGTGTTCAATAAAAGTTCCTTCCATTGAAGGACCAGAATTTGAGAAAATCTATCCCTTGATGAGCAAGGCTAAGGATAATATTAGATTACAAGAGGCTTATAATGTTGCAAAAAATCATAGTAAACGGGGATTATTTCAGAAACCAGCAAATGGCCACCAAAATGGTGCTGAGGTGAATAAATAGAATTAAAGTATATGAACCAGAAACAAAGTTAACAAATTGAGAGATTTTGAGAGAGTAACTAAAGAAAGCATTCTTCCCTTTAGAATCAGAGACCGGATAAATTTTCATTGAGAATGAGGAAATGGCTGAGGTATTAGAAAAAAATGTTTTTCTGTCTTTACAGAAGAAGATTCTATACAGAAATGGAGAATAACCTAGAGGGTAATGAGAGTCAGGAAGTTGAGAGAGTTCATATTAGCAAGGCGGAAAGTACTTTTGGGGCAGCACGGTGGCTCAGTGGTTAGCACTGCTGCCTCACAGTGCCAGGGATCGGGGTCCAATTCCATCCTCGGGCGATTGTCTGTGTGGAGTTTATGCATTCTCCCTGTGTCTGCATTGGTTTCCGCCAGGTGCTCCAGTTTCCTCCCACAGTCCAAAGATGTGCATGCTCGGTGGATTGGCCATGCTAAATTGCCCATACTGTTTGGGGATGTGTAGATTAGCTGGGTTATAAGGGGATGGGTCTGGGTGGGATGCTCTAAGGGTCGGTGTGGACTTGTTGGGCCAAAGGGCCTGTTTTCACACTGTAGGGGTTCTATGTGAAAATCCAATGAATCCCTAGGATCTAATAGCCTACATCTTTTGTTCCAAAGGAGATGGCCAGCGCATCCATTTGGGATTTTACAAAAATCTCTAAATTCTGGAATGAGGAATATAGTATATCTTGGCACAACTTGGGAGATAGATGACATCCTTGAAAATTTCATGAAAATGCGGTTATTGGTTTGCATATTCTACTACCTTTTACTGAATGTTTACAACAATCTATTGTGAACTTCTGATTGCTGCTAGTGGCGACAGTACATCTGATTTATCCTAAGCTGAGGAAATCTTGTTCAAACGTTTGAACAAGAAGCAAATGTAGATCAGTGGTCCCTTTTTGAGCCTGCTCAGCCATTCACTAGCATCATGGCTCATTTTGATTTTAACCTCAGCTTGGCACTCCTGCATATTCACGATTTTACACAACACTTAGTAGTAATCAAGAATCCTTTTAGCACTGGGATAGTAGGAACTGCCGATGCTGGAGAATCTGAGACAACAAGGTGTAGAGCTGGATGAACACAGCAGGCCAAGCAGCATCAGAGGAGCAGGAAAGCTGACATTTTCTGAAAAAATCTGAAGAAGGCTCTAGACCCGAAACGTCCGCTTTCCTGCTCCTCTGATGCTGCTTCGCCTGCTGCGTTCATCCAGCTGTACGCCTTGTTGTCTCTTTTTAGCACTGCCTTCTTTTTTTTAAACAAAAAAAATTCTGCATCCGTTACCTCTTTGAGGACGGGCATTCCAAAGACTCAATCATCTAAGAGAAAAAATGTTTCCTTATTCCTGTCTTAAATGTGTGTCTCTTTATTAAATTATCATCCCCATGACATCGGAGATGGCAAGAACTGCAGATGCTGGAGTCGGAGACAACACCGCTGGAGGAACACAGCAGGCCAGGCAGCATCAGAGGAGTAGGAAAGTTGATGCTTCGTGTCAGGACCCTTCTTCAGAACTATGACATCCTTTTGACATCTACCTGATCAAGTGCCTTCAGGATATTATTTTTTAATTAAGTCATCTCTAACTCTTCTAAACTCCAGAGGTTTCAGGCCTAGCCTCTCTAGCCTTTCCTCATAGGGCATTCCATCCATTCTAGATGATAGTTTAGTAAACCTTCTCAGAACAGCTTTCGATGCATTAATGTCATTGTGTGAGTAGAGTGACCGGTATTGTCCACAGTATTCCTGAGGTGGTCTGATCAATGCCCTGTATAACTGAAGCATTTTGTGAGGGGAATTGAATGCAATTCATAACATTCTATAAGCTGTCATGGTTGTTTGCTGTATCTGCATACTAATTTCCTGCAATTCAAACATAAGAACACCTGGATAATTCTTCAGGCTCTCATCATTTAGATAATATGCTGCTTTTTATTATCCTTTCTTCGAGAATGTACACTTTCCCATGTTTTATACTCCATTTGCCAGATCTTTGTTCACTCACTTAATCTATCTTTCTTCCTTTTGTAGTCTCCTTGTGTCCTCTTCATAACTCACTTTTCTGACCTATCTTTGTATCATCGGTAAATTTAGCTACCATACTTTTTGGTCCCTTCATCCTATTCATTTATGTAAATTATAAAGAGTTGAGAATCTGACTCCTGCGGCACATCACAGCTTACCAGCTTGAAAAAGACCCATTTATTCCTACTCTGCTGCTTAACAGCGATCACAATTTTTTATCCATGCCAATATTATCCACTACACCATGAGCTTTTATTTTCCCCTATTAATGTCTTGATGTAGCACCCTATCAAATGCCATCTTTATATTTTTTTTTATAGGTCCTAACATGAACATCGCTCTCGCTCTCTCTCTCTTCTCCCCCACCCTCCTCATTGACAGTTCTATCAGCTCAAAGAAAAATTATACTAATTGCGTAACGCTCACTTAAATGTACGCATTAACACATGGCTTAACATTCTGCCTTGGCAATGTGACAGTGTTGAGACAGAACTTACTTATTGTTCATAATCCCCATTTATATTTCATTGATTGGTTTTCTTATATAATTAGGCTTCCAAAGAATGGGTTGACTTCAAGTCTGCGGGTTTAGAGAGAAACGATGTTTAATCTCTCAAGCTCAAAATGGGACACGTTCTTCTTCCTGTTTCAAATCATTAGCTGCAGAGAATGATACAAAAATGATATTAGGTATGTAATATCAGTGCAGAACCTGATCTAACAGATTGTCCTGACCTCTATATGACTTGGTTAATTGGGTAGGTGGTAATAAGAGTTGGAGATTTTATAACACTTGACTTTGTCATTTTAATACCCACCCATTTTCCATCAATGTCTCCAGCAGAAGGACACAGCTATTTTTGGATGCAAATATGCAAATCTAAATGGAGTTATTCTGTGACATGATTGCATTATCAGCTCAAATTCATTCCTATGAGAGGAAACATTTTTTTTTTGAGGCTTTGACCTGACTGCACCTTAGGAGACAATATAATGCAGTGCTGCAGGAATAGCATGGGAAAAGTAGGGACTTCCCTGAATTAATTTCATTATGTACTATTGCTTTCATTATAATGTTAAATGCAAGTAGGATAGCATAGCATAGCAGGGAGCGTCCTTCACTCCAAGATTGAAGCTCAGATTTCAAGTTCCGTGCCAGGGCTTAATAGGCAATGGAGCTGTGTTCATAATGTAGTTAAGCAGGTTGAATTGTAAATTGTGAGTCCTTTCAATGGATACTAGTGGTACGAGGTAAGAGCACGTTAGACTCCTAGGGTCTTTTAATTATGGCTAAAACAATAGTTAAACTTTACAACTTGCTGACATTTTGGGTACTTTTATACCTATCTTCAACCCTGGCTAATTCAGAAAACTCTCATGTTTTAGAATTTAAGGTCCTTATAATTATTTCTTATATTTGGAATTATTCCAGTTGACTATCAGTGTATTTGCAGATCATGATTCAAACTTTCTGACAGATTTAGTTGATGTTAATCCTCTTTCAGATTGCTATCTTCTCATTGGTGGTTCTTCCAGCCAGATTCCTGCGCATAGGTGTCCTGAATGTGTGGATCGAAGGAAAGTAGGGAGAAATCCATTCTGCAGGAGCTAAGACTTGACTTTTTTTGTGACACTTGTTAGTGTAATTTAGGTGGTGAGTTGTTTACTGAATGTCCCAAAGCCACTCAGTGACAACAAATGAGAAAAATTAAAGGGATAGGATATCAGGTGAGTGAAGGGACCACAGTGTCAAGTAGTTGGGTGTGCGAGTCACTGGGAGTGGGATGTTGGGAGTTGCCACATCAGAGAGTGAAGCAGGTGTGTGGTTATCTGTTAGACTCCATTGGAGGCACAACTAGTGTGCATTCCATGAAATGTGGCACTGTGACACACCTTAGAATATTGTAAGCAGCTGAGCCTTCTGGTTACTGTTGAAAGCCAGCAACTGAAGATAGGCCTTAGTTATTCCTTTCTAGCCTACTGTAAGCTGAAGGCACACACAACGTTGAACATAGACCTTTTAATACAGCCTTCCTATTGTTGCCATTATATATTACTAACTGTGCAAACAAACTAAGATGGCTGCTAGATCATGTGACAGGCTCTGCATGGATATCAGTGGCGGCAGGTGAGAGGTGATATTGCATTACTTACTGTGACATAAGTTAATATACTTGTTAGTGTGATGCGACATCACGGCATCCCTTTTGCCTTGAATAACATATACATAATCCCTATGGAGTACAAAGAAATTACAGCTATTTTAACTGTAGTATAAATATTGGGAACCCAACTCTTGAGTGTTGTCTGTTTTCATAACTGGTGGCCAAGATGTTTCCCCAATTAACATGAGAAGACCTGTCATTACATGTGGATATGACCATGAACTGCCTGTTCCTTCACTGAGGACTATATTCAGGTTGATTTTGAACAGTCGGCAGGTGTTTGGTATGTTGCTCTTTGTCTATCACCTTCTGAACTACTTGCATGCTTGCACCTCGGTGGTGCTGCTTCTATCCCTTGTGCATGGCTCGCAGAGTTCCCTGATATGTGATAGCTTTCTTCACAGTACCTCACCATTTTGTGTTGTAACTTTGTAACTTTGTATGAATGTAGTTCCTTGTATATCTTGGACACCGTGACTGAGATTCAGGTTTAATGGCCTCATTTGCTGGCCAGCTTGGAGTGGCAGTAATTCTTTACCTGCATACACATACAGTCATACAGCATGGAAACAGACCCTTTGGTCCAACATGTCCATGCCAAACATAATCCTGAACTAAACTAGTCCCACCTGCCTGTTCCTGACCCACATCCCTCCAAATCTTTCCTATTCGTGCAATTATCCAAACGTCTTTTAAATGTTCTAATTGTGCCCACATCCACCACTTCCTCAGGAAGTTCATTCCACACATGAACCTTCTCTGTGTAAAAATTTAAAAAAAAAAAAATTGCCCCTCATGACTTTCTTGAATCTCTTCCCTCTCACCTTAAAAATGTGCCCCCAAGACTTGAGTTCCCCCATCCTAGCGAAAAGACAACTACCACGAACCCTATCTGGACCCCTCATTATTTTATAATCTTCTAAACTTTATGAACTGCTATCAGGTCGCCTCTCAACCTCCTACGCTCTGGTGGGAAAAAAAAGGTCTCAGCCTATTCAGCCTTTCTTTATAATTCAAACCTTCCATACCCTGCAACATCCTGGTAAATCACTTCTGAACCCTGTCCAGCTTAATAATACCCTTTCTGTAACTGGGCGACTAGAACTGGACACAGTTTTCCGGAAGAGGCCTCACCAATGTCTTGTACAACTTCAACGTGACTTCCCAACTCCTGTACTCAAAGGACTGAGCAATGAAGGTGAGCACGCTAAAATGCCTTATTTAATCATCCTGTCAATATGTGATGCAAACTTCAAAGGATTATGTACCTGAACTTAGAAGAGGGGTAAAGTCTTAGAGGTCCACAGGATAGAAAAAGACCCTTTAAGCCCATCAAGTCTGTGCCTTTCAAAAAACACCACAATACTACTCTAATACCTTTGTACTAACACTGGCCCCAAAGCCTTGTATACCTTGGCATTGAAAGTGACATCCAAACACTGCCTCTATTACTCTTACAAGCTCCAAGTTTCAGATTCCCATCTGGGTGAAAACATTTGTTCTTACATCCCCTCTAAACCTCCGGCCCCTTGCTTTAAATCTAGGCTCCCTGGTCATCGATTCCTCCAGCAAAGGGAAAGTTTGTCCTGTCTGCCCTATCCATGACCCCATAGCTTCATACATCTCAATCATGTGCCCCCCTCCGTCTCCTCTGCTCATCCCTTGCTCTCCTTTAAAAGGGATAAAAACAGAATTTGCCCTGGAGATGAAAAAGGATCCATACTTGGAGGCAAATGCAGCTAATTCATGATTGAAAAATCTGTTAAATGGTCTAACAAGCTGTGAAAGGGTTGTGAAAAGTGGTGGTGAAGCAAAATTGGATATCAATCACGTAATCTTTCATCTTTATCTTTCTGTTACAGGCAGTCCCATGATGATGATTTGGCAATGGGTTTTCCCCAGTTAACAAAACAGAATCTGAGATGGTGCTTGCAGTCTGGAGTTTAATATTTCACAAAGATACAGTAGAGTCATAGAGTTCTATTGCCACGGAAACAGACCCTTTGGTCCAACTTTTCCATACTGACCAGATATCCTAAAATTTAGTCCCATTTGTCAGCATTTGGCCCAGATCCCTCTAAACCCTTCCTATTCATGTACCGATCCAGATGCCTTTTAAATGTTTTAATTGTACCAGCCTCCACCACTTCCTCTGGCAACTCGTTCCATACACGCACCACCCTCTACATGAAAAAGCTGTCTTTCAGGTCCCTTTTAAATCTTTCCCCGTCACCTTAAATCTATGTCCGCTAGCTTTGGACTCCCCTTACCCCGAGGAAAAGATCTTGGCTACTCACCATATCTATGCCCCTCATGTATTTATATACTTCTATACGGTCACCTCTCAGCCTCTGCGCCAGGGGAGAAAAAGCTCCAGCCTATTCAGCCTTTCGCTTTAGCTCAAACCCTCCAATCCTGGCAACATTCTTGTAAATCTTTTCTGAACCCATTTGAGTTTAATAACATCTTTTCTGTAGCAGGGAGATCAGAGTTGAATGCAGTATTCCCAAAATGGCCTCAGCAATGTCCTGTAGAGCCACAACATGACTGCCCAACTCCGATATCCAATGAAGGCAAGCATGCCAAACTACACCTTCAACCTGTCTACCTGTGACTCCACTTTCAAGGAAGTGTGCACCTACACTCCAGGTCTCTTTGTTCAGCAACACTCTCTTGGGCCCTACCGTCAACTGTACAAGTCTGTAACAAACCTGGATAAATGTGTTTACTTTTCAAACACTTGATCCATAACTTGACCATCGTGACCATGTGCTTAGTTATCCTTTTCAGACAAGGATGATTGGGTAATGTGCTGTGTTTGATGGACCACTACTGACACATTTGGAGTGGTTTTCCCATGTATTGTGGACCATTATTGGGAACTTCCAAAAAGGCTAAGGATAGTACCAGTGGTGCTGGCTTCGCTATACGTGACATGTACAAATAGGGATCTTTTTGAGTGGTAAGCAGTCACAAACAGATGGCATTCACTGCCCACTGTGAACAAATCTGTAGTTGTCCAGGTCTATTTTGCTGATGGTATATCATGCTGTTGGAGAGGCTCTTCCTGTTAGCTTGTCTGGCAGTACTGACGTGTATCACAATATCTCACCAGCTGGTCACCTGTCCTTGTTATTGCAGGGCCAGAACCTTGACTCAGAAACAAGTTGCTTTGTTGTTTTCATTGTCTCAACAATACACCAGGATAGCCTTCATAAACTAGGAATTCAGAACTAATAATTTATATAACTTCAGATGTTTTAATTTAATAAATTTTTCAATTCAAAAATAACCAGCTCAGCTTTTGTTCATACAGTTTGTTGAATAAAGCACAAAAGGTATTAGCCAAATCAGATATGTAGACTTTGTAAGGATAGGGCTTACATAGGAAGGTGAAAATGAGATCAGCTGATTACTGTTGCAGGCCTGGCTTGTTCTAAGGTTTCCTTTCTGAAGTGAATGGATCTAAACTTGATCAGATTCTGTATCCATGATGGCTTCTGTAGTCAAACAGTCAGTTTTCCTTTTGTATGTCAAATTAGTGGGGAGAGTTGATTCAGGGAGTCAGTGCTGTCCTTTTTACAAAAAAAATGACTTGATTTTGTTGGCACAGCACTGAAAAACTGCCTGGATTCCTTCTGATCAGCATTATCAGGGATGACGTTCTGGTCACCTTTCTTGGATATTGGGAGTTGCAAAGAGAAGATCAAACTTGTGTACTGTTCATGGTTAGTTCAACCGATTGGAGTTTTCTTCACAGATTCTCCTCGGAGCTCTGCACACAACAGTTGTTCACATCTAAACTTGTGTACAATTCTAAACTTCTAACCCAGGTCTGGAGCATAGATCCATCCATTGCCTTTTAGTATTAATAATGAATGAACTCTTTGACCGTCTGCTATTAACTTTAAATGGCAATCATTCTTTGAAATATTTGGTAAGACACAAAGAGCTCTACATATTTCCAGGGAAGCCTTGTCAATGAATTTATTTCCAAAAGTAAACCTGAACTGAATTTCAGACGGTCTCTTGTGATTCTCCTTGATCATCATAGTCTGGTTCCAATCGAGTTTGAATTTGGAAAATAAGTCATATTGCTTCTGGGAGCTTTTTAAAGACTTCTATGTGTCCGTTTTAAAGACTTACACTATTGACTTCCTCTTATAAAGCACATTGTCGCAAACCTGCAGTTACTTGTGTATATTGTTTAAGAACACCACTTAGCAATTCACCAGACATCTTGTACTGGCTGCTCAGAATTGGAATCAAGGAGAAATTTTGGGTAATCTAACTTCTTCTGAATCTTTGATGCAAAAGAAGTCTGGATTGATTCTCTGGTCCTTGGCTAGGTCAGCTGAGGTGACCATGTTTAGCTGCACATTGGCAGACCCACTGCTGGTCCTCATGCATTAATTATGTAAGTTATGAATACATATTGATTTTGTTCTTGAATTCCAGGAACAGAGAACCTGTGCATTTGTATGACTGAACCATTGTATGATGGAAGTTTCATGCTTATGGGTTGGACAAAACTTGCATTCCTTGGGTATGTGACTTTGAGAATGTATTAAAAAGTACAATATGGACTCACACAACTATGTCAACCTCTACTCTGAATTGATGCCTGCCAGGTTTTTGGGGCAAATGATCTGATGTAAAAGCAGAATGTTTTGCTTGACGAAGTCCAATTGGACTTGAAATGTTAACTGTTTTTCCCTCATCTCTTAACTCATGCTGCCAGATCCCAGTTTCTCCAGCACTTTGCAGATGCTGAAAATCAGAAATAAAAACAATTTTTTACTTTTTAATGATTGAGAGTGTTGTGAAGGCTTTTGCTTTGTGAATAGAACAGGTCAATTTCATTAAGGTGATTGTGTGGAATAATGGTTTGTCTGTAGTGTATTCACCTGTATTCACCATCTGCGTGTTAGTCAGGCTTTGTTCCATCATGTGAATGGGCCTGTTGTGCCTTTTGCAATTTCTTGGAGTTATCCAGTCTCCTTTCGCACTTGTGCATCTGAGCGCTGCTTGCTTTGGCCTTGCCTCATGTGCCTGCTGCTGAGCCATCTGTTAAGATGGCCCAGAGCCCTTGAATTGTACAGGCTTTGTCAACATATGCCAGACATCTTTGTAGTTTGCAAGGGAGTTTCCTGCAATTGCAAATCAAGGGGTAGTGGTTAGATTGTCTCTTATTGGAATGGTCATTACCTGGCATTTGTGTTGGTGTGAATGTTACTTGCTGCTTTTCAGCCCAAACCTGGATATTGTCCAGGTCTCACTGCATTTGAACATAGACCGTTTCAGTATACTAGAACACAAAAATCCAGCCTTAAACATCAAATGAATGTTGACAATTAACGATAATTGCCAAGAATATCATCTTTGTTGCATAATGATCATGAGTAGAATAGAAGATCATTTATTCCTTTTATTTTGTTTGACTAAGGCTGGCATGAAATATTAGAGGTAATTTAATAAAACCTCCCAGCAAGGAATTATGCTTATGAGCCTTAAACTGTAGAGCTACCCCTATTATATATATCTCACTTGAGCTTTTGCAGAAGCAATGCTGATGTTATCTCTCTTTGTAATTTGTTCAGGAAATTTTTCAGCATAAGTTAGATTTAGGTTTCTACTGCTGCTTTCCTTTGGGTAATAAATCACATCTGTTCACCTTTTTTCACTCTGGTATGAGTCAAATAGTTTTACATAACAGAATTTTCTGTAGCAGTGATTTTAATGATGACTCAAGTTGGTATATTGTTTTGGAAGCTAATTTTAAAATGTGGAACAAAAATTGAAGCAAGGAAACAGTGATATATTTGAGATTGCTATTTACAATTGAGAGGCAGTTCTTTTTTTTTGATTTGTACACAGGAATGTGTGCATTAAGCTCTTGAATAAAAGCAAAATATTGTAGATGCTGGAAGTCTGAAACCAGTATAGAATGCTGGAGAAGTTCAGCAGGTCTGGTCATTTTTGTGGAGAGAGTCAACATATTGAGTCTGGAATGACTCCTTACATTTCCAAACCTATCATACCAGACTCAAAACATTTTTAAGTGTAGATCTTTCTACTCGGACAATGCTAGACCTACTAAGTTTCCCCAGCATTCACTGTATTTGTACATGATCCTGTTCTTTTTTCGAGAATGCAAAAATGCATCATTTTCCCCTGTTTGCTGCACCTCCATTATCATACAAGTAAGAATTTCCATCCGCTTAGCTGCTGCTAAACAAAATAGAGGGAAGGAGAACAAGCAGCATTGTGCAGTTTATATGTTATGCATAATGTTTATATGTAACCTGCATAATTTCACACCAAGGAGGCTTCAAGCACCAAGGTGTGGCTGGGTTCCAAGTTTTGTGGAAACAAACTTGCATGGAGAAGAGCAATGTAAAAACAGACAAAATCACAAAGATTCATTGCTGACTGCTGCAAATGCAATTAGCATTCTGCTTGTCACTGAAACATGATCTAGCTTTGACATCAGAGCCTGCCCACTTCAAATAAAGGGGCATTTTCTCTATCACACCTATCCTGGAATGTGAGGATAGAAACGTTCTCTGAACCGTATCAATCATCTGCTTAAATAAGTCACTACCAAATAAGTGTACCATCTCCATGAACAATAAATCATCATAAATGAGACACATAAAGAACATTTAAACACCCTACGTGTTCCCTATGTGGCTATCAATGCCTTTTACCTAGTCTAATATTTCCCCTCAGTATGAAAAGTTATCCACATTATACCATATCTGCCATGTATTTGCCCACTGCCATGTATTTGCCTACTCACTCAGCCTGTTCAAACCATATTGAAACATCTCTGTATCCTCCTCACAGCTTACCCTCCTGCCCAGTTTTGTGTCCTCTGTAAAATTGGTTTGCATTTGGTTCTCATTTTCATATCCACTGTTATAGCTGGGGTCTAGCACTGATCCTCACCAGTCACTGACTACCAATTGAGAAAATGATTTACTTATTCCTTCTGCTTCCTGTCAGCCAGCCAGTTCTCAATTGGTTTCAGTACTTGACCTCCAATCCCAATGTGCTTTAATTTTACATCGATCTCCTTTGTGGGATCTTATTAAAAGACTTCTGAGAATCCAAGGAAACAACATGACTGTTCCTTCTAGGAACAACTGCTGGCTGTGTCATAGAGGCTTTGACCTAGATAGATTGGCATTCCACATTCCTCTGCAATGCTCTGAGAAGGAAACCCAGAGGGAAAAACAAGTTTTATACTTGGAAATCAATATGTTGGTCTCATTGCTTTTCATTTTTAAGCATATTGGATTAATAAGTCTAGGATGTCTCAAACAAACACAGAAATTGCTGGTGTACCTCAGCAGATTTGGCAGCATCTGTGTGGAGAAAGCAGAGTTAACATTTCGAGTCTGGGTGACTCTTCAAAAGGCCCAGGATGTCTCTTTTGGCAGTTTTACAGTTGATGTTTTGCTCTAGCTTCCCCAGACCTTACATGCCTTGCTGACTTGGAGAAACATTTTAAGCAAATGCATTCTTCAGCTGACCTAAAAATATGTTATTATTGACAAGTGGGAGGACTGATCTGATGGCATCTTTCTGTTCTTGAAAACCTTGAACCGCCTGACTGTCAGCTTGGTTCAGCTGCTGGAATTCTTACTTTTGTATATGAAATCCGAAAGCTCTGAACAAAGTCTGCTTCAAGAAAATCTGATTTCCTGCTTGCCTGTTTCATTTAGTGTTTGTGGCATTTCGCAGTGCTCAACCTGGTTAGTCTATTTACCCACTGAAAAGCAGTAAGTGTATTTTGACCTTTTTATTACAAAGTACATTGTGATGCCTTAAGCAAAAGTCTTGATAATGTGATATATCAATTAAAGAACTTTCTTCAGCTCAACATTCCAAAAGGTGCTAAGAAAGTGGTTTCTGAAACCCTACCTCTGGGCTAGGAGATCTTGGCTCAAGTCCCACCTGACCCAGATATGTCATTAAATCCAGACAGGTTCATTTGAAATAACCAAAATCTTCTTAGTTCCTTTGTATTTCAAAGAGCTTAAAAACGAGTAGATCTGTCACAATCCTTTGCATCAGTTTGAAAAAAAAAAGTACTGCTTAAAAGTTTGAATCAATCTTTCTGCATTGTACTGCACAAAGTGATAAGTCAAATAGACTTTTTAATATGTTTGACTGAAATTAATGTAGAAATGAGCAGGAAATGAAGACATTTCTATTGAATGCAACATAATGAACATGCAGAGATAACA
>NW_025969992.1:0-13178 GCF_021869965.1 Rhincodon typus | reverse complement strand
GCAGGCCAGGCAGCATCAGAGGAGCAGGAAAGCTGACATTTTGGGTCAGGGAAGGGTCCCGATCCGAAATGTCAGCTTTCCTGTTCCTCTGATGCTGCCTGGCCTGCTGTGTTCCTCCAGCTCCACAATGCGTTATCTCAGTAGGTCTGGTTTCTTTAGATGTTTGAGTTAAGATCTTTCTGTCTTCTATATATAGCTTTCTTTGTTTTTTTTTCCTTCTTTTGTGTGATAAATTTATGATCTGCTCTTAAAGGGCACCTGCAGCCTTGTGTAGCAATGTTTCAGTGATTAACAAGCATGTGAACCAACTGCAGAATATTAAATACATGATCTACCAAGCCAGGTTTCATTCTGCGATCCTATGTCCAGCAATACCAGCAGCTGGGGTCATTACAATCCTGTAAGATGCACCTAAAACAAACATAGCTTTTTTGATCAAAATTTTGGCATCTTTCCTGATTTCTCCTGCTTTGGCTTCATGTCAAATATTGGGACCATTTATTATATTACAGTGTTGTTGCTGTTCGTTACAGGAAGAGTGGGGAATCTCATATGATAAGACAACAATCTTGGCAAATCAAATGTACATTCACTTGTTGCAAACCAGCATTTTTAAAATCATTGGACTTGGTGTTGTGAATTTCCTCTCATCTTAATGAGTGAAAAGCTAGGTGCTAAATATTGCTGCCATTAATTTTGCCATGTGGATTTTTAAACAGAATCATTGAATCCCTACAATGTGCAAGCAGGCCATACGGCCCATCGAGTTCACACCAACAGTATCCCATCTAGACCTACCCCCTACCCTATCCCTGTATTTCCAATGGCTAACTCCCCTAGCTTGTACACTACCGGTTAATTTAGCATGGCCAATCCACCCTAACCTGCACACCTTTGGACTGCGGGAGGAAATCCACGCAGACACGGGGAGAATGTGCAAACTCCACACACACAGTCGCCCAAGGGTGGAATCGAGCCTGGGTCCCTGGTGCTGTGAGGCAGCAGTGCTAACCACTGAGCCACTGTGCCGCCTAGACAAGGGGACATATTTTTAAGGTGAGAGGAGGAAGAATTAATAAAAGACATGAGAGGCAATTGTTTTACACAATGATTCACGTTTGGAATGAACTTCCAGTGGAAGTGGTGGATGTGGACACAATTACAACATTTGAAAGACATTTGGATAAGTACACGAATAAGAAAGTTTGGAGGGATATGGGCCAGGAGCAGGCAGGTGGGACTAGTTTAGTTTGGGATTATGGTCAGCATGGACTGGTTGGACCGAAGGGTCTGTTTCCGTGCTTTACAAATCTATGCCATGATGAATGAACCAGTTTTGCAAAACATTCCATTCCTCCTCTGGCATTCCCACCCCACTCCCCTCATAATCTTGCAGCTATGTAATCTCCTGTAAGGGGCAAAATAATGTGCCACTAATAGCAGACCTCCACCACACCTCTCAATCCCAACAAAATAAAAACCTACAGCCACTCAGCAAAACCCATAATGGAGGGAAATAAAACTGAAAGACAACATTACATAAAAACATCCAGGAGAAGCTATGTGTGCCTGTTGACAGCATAGCATTGAAAAATATCCAGAACAAGCATTCTCCTGTGGAGCAGCACAGGACATGGGTGATACAGGACAAGCCAGATGTTGAAGTATGAAATCAGACTTTATTCCAATAGTTCCTTCACAACTTGAAGCATTATAGAACTTTGCCTCCTGTGTAATAACTCACTCAGTATCCCAACTGTCCCCCTTTATACGTACACAAGGTAATTAATCAACCATTGTCTTCCACTTGTTTCTCCCTAAGGATGCAATGAACATAATGTCAACAATGGGGAGAGTTGAGGAGATGAGGCAAAAGACACGCCAAAGTATCATTACTCAAGAGGATGCACTAAAAAGCGTTTCCAATTCCCAATGTTGGATGCTCTTTGGAGGGTTGGTGCAGACTTGATGGGCCAAATGGCCTCTTTAGAAAGGGCAGCACAGTGGCTCAGTGCTCAGCACTGCTGCCTCACAAAGCCAGGGACCCGGGGTCAATTCCAATGTGCGACATTTGAAGGCCAATGGTTAGCAGATCGCAGAGCTTACAAGTGTACGAATTAGGAGCAGAATTAGACCATTCAGCCCATCGGGCCTGTTCCGCCACTCATTGAGGTCATGGCTAATCTGTTTGAGTTTTGAAGGCTACATTCCTAATAAGCCCTGGTGACCACTGATTCCCCTGCCTAACAGGAATCTATTCACCTCGGTCCTAAAACTATGCAATAACTTCACATCCATCTTCTGAAGCAAAGTTCACACGCACCTTAGAGAAGAAAAGAAATCTCGTCATCTCATTATAAAATAGTGTCTGCTAGCTCTGGACTGACCCACAGAAAACATCTGTCCCATACGCACCAGATGAAGGCCATTCAGGATCTTATAAACTTCCATCAAATCACTCAAACTTACCTTCTGAAAAAAATGCATCAGGACTAAAAGGCAGTTGCAACCAAAGTGATGATTACATCCCACACCTCTTGCTTTACATACAGTGTGCAAATATGTTAGTATGATCTTAATAGCATCATTACAATTCCTGTGTAATCCATAAAACACTTTATTCTAAGAAATGAGAAGATATTTGGAAGAACTGTATTTCATTCCAAGATGCCTGATGCCTTCTTCATAATATCATAAGACCATAAGATATACGATAAGAGCAGAAATAGGCCACTTAACCTATCGAGCCTGTTCCAGCATTCAGTGAGATCATGGCTGATTTGATAATCCTCAACTCCACTTTTCTGTCTTTCCCCCGTAACTTTTTCCGTTCCTGATTGAAAACCAGTCTACGTCAGCCTTGAATCTACTCAATGACCCAGCCCTCTGCAGTAAAGAATTCCACAGATTCACTACCTTCTGAGAGAAGAAACTCTTGTTCATTTCTGTTTTCAATGGGGGAGCCTTATTCTGAGATGATGCCTGAACTCTCCCACAAGGGGAAACAATCTGTCTGCACGAGCCCTGTCAAGCCCCCCTGAGAATCTCATATATTTCACAAGGTTCCTCTCAATCTTCTAAATTCCATAGAGTACAGGCACTTTATATTTAGACAGCCAGCACAAGTGATGTACATTAAAAAAAGAATGACTTATTTCATACTTCATACACTGAATGTTCTGCACTTCACCAAACTCTGAAGTCTCACTGTATCACAAACACATGTTTCCACTTGCAAAGGAAATCAAAATTTAGTAACTGTATCGCTTTTGCAAATCTGTGAGGAAGACCATTGAGTCCATGTGGAGTGATCAGGTGAATTGTGGCTGACTGAGCCTAACACAACAATAATCCATGTTGAATCAATCAGAAAGAAGCCCTTTAATTTCCACACGAAACTTACCATGCTAGGGATACACATTTGGCATGAAAATTGCCGAAGTCCAATCAGAGTGCTGGAATCCTTAAACGTTCAAGAGACTAAAGCCTAAACAAGGTTAATCCCAATTTAAATCCGAGGTTTATTGAGGGTCACGAGTTGTTCTGTAGTGCTTAAAACACAGGGAAATGATTAGCTAGGCCGGAAATAACCAGAATAGCTGCAAACAGATTTGCCAGAATGATTGTAATTGCAAGTAAGAAAAAGCAAAGCAATTTTAACAAATGTAAGTGGAGTCAGCAATGTCACATTTCATAAAAATATCAAAAAAAGTTGCACTTACCATAGATGCCAGTGGATATACAAGGAAACGCCTGAAATTGGAAAGATAAATTGACAAATTAAAGTGAAATAGAATGAAATAAAATGAGATGCTATCACAGATCTTATCATTTTAAGTCATTACTCAACACTTTCAGAAAAGCACAGCTAAACCTTGATGATCTATCATGAACAAATAAAGTAAGTAGTCACCATTATCCTGACAGACCAAAGGGCTACTCTCTCTTTAGAGAGAGAAAACTGGTGGTGGTGAGGGTCACCATGTCTCAGGCGAGGGGAGAGGTTGAGAAGGACAGTCCTTCACAGCAAACTCAGCTTGTGCAGGAATTGGACCCGTACTGTTGGTGTAAAACCAGCTATCCAGCAAACTGAGCTACCTGATGTACCACAAGGAAGTACAGTAAATCTCTGCCAAATAATGGAAGCTGGTGGATAATACAAATGATTTTGGGAAAAAAGAAATCAGTTACATATGGGTCCCCTTTCAATGTTTCTTCAAGTTTTTATTTAATTCACTAAAGTGAATTCTGGCATTTATGTACTTTTCCTCTCCCAGAGCACTATACCATGGAGACAATGTTTAAGAATGAGTCAAGACCTGCCCTGAAGATTATTGAGCACAACTAATACTCACTGGTTCATATATTTAAGGGCTGGCTCCCCTACATGGGTGACTCATTGGAGATTTATTGATTAAAAAAAAAGTTTGACCTCTTGTGGTGCAGTGGTAATGTCTGTACCTCTGGGCCAGGAGGCCTGAGTTCAATTCCTACCTGCTGCAGAGGTGTGCTGTAACATCTTGAGCAGGTTGATTAGAAAGTAAACCTATAAACTCCTCTCTCTATTTCTTTCAGAGCTCCCTTCCCACTCCCCCATTTCTGAAGAAGGGTCCTGACCTGAAACGTCAGCTTTCCTGCCCCTCTGATCCTGCCTGGCCCACTGTGTTCCTCCAGCTTCACACTGTATTATCAACAAACTGAAAATGGATTTTAAAAAAAGTAGACACCATTCCATCCCACATAATTCAAATGGCATTGGGGGTGGGAGAGAGTGCAAAAGGGGCTCTTGTGGTGGTCTCCATCCCTCTCAGCTGGAAAGCATGGGTCAAAGTCCCAGCTGCTCCTGAAGCATTTGCAAACACAATTTAATCTTGTGCACAAAGCCAAAATTGGAGGCCATCTGATTTTAACTGTTCAACAGTTGCACACTCAGAAGCTTGGACTCTGAATTTTGAATTCTCCCTCCTCTCTCCTTGTTTTCCTCCTTTAAGATAACCTCAGAACCTGCCTCTTTCAAACATTTGGACATCTGTGCCAGTAACTCCTTTTGTAGCTCAATGTCAAGCTTTGTTAGACAATTGCTCTACTGAAGGAAATTGATACATTTCACGACATTTAAAGGGTGCTGTATAATTGCAAGTTGTTGTGTTTGCAACAGGGTTTCATCATAAAACCTTCAAAATGACTTGCCCACTTTTGAATTCATTTCCCTTAGAAAGGAAACCCTGAATTTTCTTTCTGCATTGCATAGCCTTATCAAGTTGTGTTGAATTTTTTTTGACAACTTCCTATCTCCCATTCCAGCTGATTTTGGTCCTCTCTCCCTTTGATTTCTCACTTTCCAAGGAATAAGGGACCTGCTTTGTGAACAGCGTTGTAGGTATACCTACACCACATAGATTGCAGTAGTTCAAGAATGCAGCTCACCATGACAGTTGTGTTTTGGCTCACTTGTATGTCGACACATTTTTAAGAGTTGTACTCATGACTTGATAATTGCATTGTAGCATGTGATCTCAATATAAAGATCTCATACTCCATCTTCCCTTGGATGACTTGAAGCATGAACCCCTACAGGTAGTATGCTATTCTACTGTAACCCAAGAACTTAAAATTATCTCAGATGTTGTGTGCCCAATATTTGGATATACCAGATATTAGTAATAAGTGCTTGCTGGATTCTTCAATACCATCATATTTACACCTAGTTTCTTCTGTTATGGGAGAAGGCAGAAGCCTTGCCACATCAGATAAAAACACACTGCTGGAGGCACATGGATACCAGCCACCCATCCCACTCGGGAATGGGTAATAAATGCTTGCCTCACCAGTGGCCCTCACATCCCACAAATGAAGGAAAAATGTTTCCTTACTCATAGAGTCATACAGTGTGGAAACAGGCTCTTTGGCCCAAATTGCTCATGCTGATCTAGTCCCGTTTGTGTTTGGCTCATATCCTATTCATGCACCTGTCCAAATGTCTTTTAAATGTTGTAATTGTACCAGCCTCCACCAATTTGTCTGGCAGCTCGTTCCATACACAAATCATCCTCTTTGTGAAAAAGTTGCCCCTCAGGTCCCTTTTAAATCTCTCCCATCTCACCTTAAAACCTATGCCCTCTAGTTTTGGACTCCCCTGCCCTGGGGAAAAAAGGCCTTTGGTATTCACCTTATCTATGCCCCTCATGATTTTATAAACCTCTATAAAAGGTCACCCCTCAGTCTCCTGCACTCCAGAGAATAAAGTCCCAGCCTATCCAGCATCTCTTTATAACTCACACCCTCCAGTCTTGGTAACATCCTTGTAAATTGTTTATTGCATTCTTTCCAGTTTAATAACATCCTTCCTATAACAGGGCAGCCAGAATTGTACACAGTACTCCAAATATGGCTTTTCCTCCTATAACAATGAATCTCACTCTTTGTTCTATTGAATTTGCTTTTATCCAGCCGCTCTGCAAGCACAGTTATGTCTTCCTGTGTTTCGTTCACATTTTCAGCATTCTTGACCATTCTGCATTCTATATACTTTGAAGTTGTAGGGTCTATGAGATATCCAACATGGGCTTCTTATGCAGCAAAATACAGTGTGTTATAATTCAGCAAAACTGCTCAAGAAACAAAACACACAATCTGTTCCAAATGATTACATGCATGTAATAACACAGCATGCTTAATCTTTCTAATGTAATGCTGATCAATCAAGTATAAATCAGTCATAATAGGCAAAATCAGAACAAATTTGCTCCCTTCCCTTTCAGACTATTTGCTGCTGTGCATCCTCCTTTAGTTACAAGCTTGAGAGACAGGTTTCTATCATCTATAGCAGCAGAACACATTCAAGGGGCTGAATGGCCTCCTCTTCCCATCAGAACCTAAGAACCAGGAGCCATTCAGTCTCTGGAGTCTGTTCCGCCATTTATTATGATCATGTTGATCTCATCTCAGAATAAAACTACACTTTTCTACATAACCCTTTAACCCTTTACTAATTAAAAATCTGTCCATCTCCTCTCTAAATTTATTCTGTGTCCCAGCACACTCTGGACTAGTGAATTCCACAGATTTACGACCCTTTGAGAGAAGTAATTTCTCCTTATTTGTTATAAATCTGTCACCCTTTATCCTAATACTACGACCCCTCGTTCTAGATTGTTCCTACCATGAGGAAACATCTATTTTCTCAATCATCTTTGTGTACCTCAATTAGATCTCCTCTCATTTTTACCTGAACTCGAGATAGTGTAGCCCTAAAGTGCTCAAAGTCACTTCATTAGTCAAAATCCTCATCTCTGGAATCAATCTACTCTGAACTACCTCCAATACAATACATCCCTCGTCAAATAAGAGAATCAAAACTGCATGCAATACTCCAAAAAAAACGGAACATTTCCAATACCCAAAGCACAGAGCCTCAGCTTCTTGTGGTATTTCATCAAACCAATTCAACTGGACCAAGCAAACCTAAAGGAGGCAGATACACTCAAACAATCAAGTCTAACAGCTATCTCACTGGATTTATGGGGCTTTCAACAGTGTGACCTTTATAATCACAGCACAATTTATTATTTTGACTCATTGTTCCTCAGAAGACAGTGTGTGATCTACTGAATAGGCAAATAAGTGATAAGTGTTATAAGGACAAGTCTAAATCATTGTGGGATTCCAGCCATGTTCTGCTCACAGTCCTTCCCCAGATTCCTGCTCTTCTTTGCCACTGACGACATTTTGGGGAGCCTTCCACCATTTCAAATGTGAATAACTAACGTTGCACAGCTCTCCCAACATTGACAGCTCCATCTGAAATCTCCTAGGGTCGGGCTATTCTGTAATTGCTTTGTCCTTCGTAATACTCAGGTTGTTTGTCAGGGAAACTGGCTTTTCTTACAAGGTAACAGAGTCCTACTGAAGGCCAGCTGCACTAGAGTCAGTTGTTGACACACTGACATTCAGTGTGTAATTACCTTTCGAAGCCGAGATTATTAGTTCTTCAACAGAGCGCTTGCAAGTAGCTGCCAGGAGGTGCTCAAAGCAACATCTTGGTTGGAGACTTTTGTTTACTTAGGATCATGTGATCAGTTGAACATGACCATACTTCCATGCAGAAGTGATATACTGTTTCCATGTGACCCTTTTGGCTGCTTGGTGGACTGTGTGTGTTGTTCTGAGGAAAATATTGTAAAACATATTATCAGTGTGCGCATATCATGTCACTTAAATGACGCTGAGTGAACTCTGCATTTGCTGCCTGATCCACTGAGTATTTACAGCATTTTCTGTTTTTATTCCAGATTTCTCGCATCCACATCTCAGTGAACAGCCGTTTGTGTGAAATCTAAAATTCCGTAAACTTGTATCATCCTACTCTTCTGATGGGCTTGTAAATAGTGGTGAGGTGAGGCAATTATGTCTCGGCCTGTCCATTTCTCTTCATCAGATAACAAAATCAAGCTAAGAGTATTCGAGAAGTGGAGCTTTATTTCAATTAAACACCATGAGGTCTTTATTCATTCACAGGATGAGGGCATCGCTGACTAGGCCAGCATTTATTACCCATGCCCCAGAGGGCAGTTAAGAGTCAACGACATTGCTGTGGGTCTGGAGTCAGATGTAGGCCAGACCAGGTAAGGATGGCAGTTTCCTTCCCTAAAGGACATTAGTGAACCAGATGGATTTTTCCAACAATCGACAATGTATCCATGGTCATCATTAGATTCTTAATTCCAGATATTTATTGAATTCAAATCCCACCATTTGCCATGGCAGGATTCGAACCCAGGTCCCCAGAACATTATCTGGGTCTCTGGATTAACAGTCCAGCGATAATACCACTAAGCCATCACCTCCCCAGGTAGTGTTGGATATAACACAGTGTGGAGCTGGAGGAACACAGCAGGCCAGGCAGCATCAGAGGAGCAGGAAAGCTGACTTTTCGGGTCAGGACCTTTCGTCTTCAGCCCATTTCTGAAGAAGGGTCCCGACCCGAAATGTCAACTTTCCTGCTCCTCTGATGCTGCCTGGCCCGCTGTGCCCCTCCAGCTCCACATTGTGTTATCCCTTTTAAAGGTTTTTGTTTGTTTTGACTGCGGGACTGGGGTATAATCCAATGAGCTCTGGGGTCTGTCTGCTGACACCAGAGCCCGTAAAAAACAGTGAGTGTCTTAGTTGTCTTTTGTTCCTGTCCTGCTGCTCTTTGAATTCTCACCTCACATAACAGTACATTCCTCGCCCCACCCCAATCCTCAGCAAATTCCCACTCTAGCTTGGATCAAATGTGAAGCATTAGAGTGGGGGTCAGAGCAGAAGGAGTTTCAGGAGACTTTGTCCTAGATGCTGAAAGACATGAAAAAAAAATCTATCCCATTGTCTTCAGAATGATTGGGAGGAAGTTTGGTGGCACTAATAAAGCTCTTCTGAGTCACAAAAAATTCTTTCTATGGTTGTCACAACCAAAATGTGTCGGAACAAAAACATGGAAGAGCTGATTCAGAAAGCTGCTCGAAGGATGAGAATTCTGAGGGACGAGCTGGCCTATTTGCAGCCAACAGCAAATCTGATGTTCCACAGAATGCATGCCCATGCAGAACCAGGTGAATGGAATAATCGAGATAGTTTGGCAGATCGAAGAGAAACCTCTCATGCATAGACTCAATACATATTCTGCAAAATCAAAGACCATCTGTTGATCCTTTTGAGAAGGGAAGCCAATTATTCGAAGCAAAGCCACAAACACAGGAGCACCTGCGTTGGAAAATCCTGCGAAGGAAGCTTTCACGTGCTCATTCTCGTCCCTACCTTCTGATCAATGGTTCACCTCACTACCCACCCCATCCCCCGCAGATTCTACCCAAGCTTATATCAATGATTAAAACGTTGTCCTTATAAATGTACTGTACATACAAGTTCCTGCAACATTCATTCAGCTATCAAACCCACCATTGCTAGTGAATGCCTTGAGTTATGAAAAAAAAATCGATGTTTGCCCACGTGGAACCTTTCTACCTCACCACCATGCCCCAATCTCAGCTCGGCTTTGTTTGGCTCTGCTAAATGATCTTTCTTTCAGGAAAAGAATGAATGTCTTAACTTTTACTTGGCCTCCCAAAATACTGCCCAAGCTCGAGGAACTTTCTGCAAGAACTCTTTTATTAACACCTTAATCTACCTAGAAACTTTGTACCTAAGATGGCACCATTTGGGGTGACATTGTCACCTTTTCACTGTACTCCTGTTTCTAATTCCATAATTCTACTACTTCAATCAAATACCATGAGGTACAGTCAATCTTTTTTGTTTAAATTCATTTACGGGATGTAGTAACACTGGTTCACCAGTATTTGTTGCCCATCCGTAGTTACCCTGAAGGTGCTGCTTCCTTAAAGCTCTCTGCACATAAACACGAGACACTGAAATCATCGTGAAATCATTAGTTATCACTGTCGTCAAGCATTCTATAGATGTGGATCCCATTACTCATTAATTGAGTATTCAAAGTTGCTGATTTAGATAAAGTTGACATAGTCTTACCAGACCATCGGGCTCTCATTAGAGAAAGACAACTGGTGGTGGTTTAACCTGAAGGTCACCATCCCTCAGGTGAGGGGAGAGGTTGGGAAGGAGAGCCCTTCATGGTAACTTCAGCCAATGGTGGGAATTGTACCCTTGCTCTTGGCATCACTCTGCATCGCCAAGCTGGCGTCCACCCATCTGAGCCAACCACCCCCAACTTCACACAGAAGTCGGAAGAAGTTGGGACTGTTCTCCTTGGAAAAAAGAAGGCCGAGAGGAGATTGGATCAAAGTTTTCAAAGTAGTGAGTGGGCTGGATGGAGTAGGCAGGGAGAAAGCATTCCCGCGCTAGAGAGAAAAAAAGTACAAGAGGGCACAGATTTAAAGTGAGGTGATTTAGTACAGAGAGAGAGGGGTGAGGGGGCGCTGTTAGTACAGAGAGAGAGGAGTGGGGGTGTTAGTACAGAGAGGGGGGGGTAGTACAGAGAGAGGGGTGGGGGTGGTAGTACAGAGAAGGGTGGGGGTGTTAGTACAGACAGGGGGGTTAGCATGGAGAGAGAGGAGTGGGGGTATTAGTACAGACAGAGAGAGTAGGGGTTAGAACAGAGAAGAGGGGTTAGCACGGTGGGGGGGTTAGTGCAGAGGCGGGGGGTTAGTACAGAGAGAGAGGGGGGTTAGTACAGAAAGACAGGGGTTAATACAGAGAGGGGGGTTGTTAGTATGGGGCGGGGTTGTGTGGGGGGGGGGTTAGTACGGAGGTGGTTAGCACGGGGGGGGGGGTTAGTACGGGGTGGGGGGGAGTGATTTAAAGTAAGGTACAGTACACCCTGCCTGAGAACATGATGGGAGCAAGTTCAGTTGAGACATTCAGGAGGGCATTGGGTGATTATATGGATAGTAATGATGTGCGGGGATAGGGGAGAAAGGCAGGAGATTGGCACTAGGGGATAGAACCAGTGCAGGCCTGATCAGCTGAATGGCCTCTTTCTGTGTCATAACAATTCTGATGTGGAGTTACCGGTGTTGGACTGGGGTGGACAAGGCTCGAAGTCAGCTGACACCAGGTTATTGTCCAACAGGTTTATGTGAAATCACAAGCTTTCGGAGCGCTGCTCCTTCATCAGGGTGTTCAAGATAAGCCATTGTCCTTCAGCAGTTATAAATCACAGAGGGGGAAGCAGACTAGTTTCTCCAATTTAAGGAGAATTTGAGGATCCAGGTGTCAACACCCAGAATGTCAGCTGGATACAAACTGAAGCAGTAGTTAATGATATTAGATGAGTTCTCTCACTAGACTTTGAGAGGTTAAACAGTTGAAACATTGCTATGAAACAGGTCAACAGGAGCACAGGATTCTGAAACAGCAGGAGGCTTCTCAAATGGAGAAGACAGTGAATCCAAAACCTGGTCTGGTGCTACCATTGGTAAGTCGCTCAGGCAACCTGATGTAATGGGCAAGGGAATGTTGGGTTCAAAAGACACTGGTTTTTTTTCGAAAAAACAAAACTGGAACTGAAAGCCAACTGAGAGATCACTAAAGCTGCTCAAAGGTTCAGCGACAACATTTCTCACTTTTTCACAGTGACTGACAGCTGCTTTCCTAATGCCTCTCTGTACTGTGTGTGATTTTTTAAAAATTCTATTGCCAACATTGATCCTTCTTGTATTAATAAAATCGACTCAGCTCTCACAGGCCACATTCTCTTTATTTGAATCCAGCCTTTCCCTCTTTAAAAATATTACTAGAGACCTTTTCTTCATTTTAATACACCTGCAAATCCTGTTTTTAAAATGAAGTCCTGATAATTTTACTTTGATGTTGAAATATAACATTTATGATCAGGGAATGACGCTAATACTGTGGTGTACGTTGTTACCGGCTCATTTCAAAACGGAGGCCGCTTGGTTTTTGCTGGGGAAGGACATTCAGGGAATGGGATAAGGCAAACAGACACAGCAAAGATACAGATTAACCACGATCTAAGTGAATAGAAGGAAAGGTTTGAGGAGTCGAATAAGTGACTGACATTTCTGTGCTGTCAGCATTGATATTTGATGCAGTGACCCTGATCTGGATTACAGACTGGAGTTGGCTAATCACACCCACCAAAGCAGCAGCAAAAGTAAACAAATCTGAAACTACAAAGCCATCTATAAAATATGTTCTTTTTTCCTCCCCTCAAGTCAGCTTCATTTCAGGCAATGCACTATCATGAAAAAGAGAAATGAAACCCTGCAGTTTTAAGGCTCAAGTAGGTTAGATTTTAAGTAGGCCATGGCCTAGAGTTATTGTTGCTCGGCTAGAAATCCAGAGGCCTAAGTAACGTTTTGCGGTCCCGAGTTCCACAACAACAGATGGTGGCGTTTGAATTCAATAAAAATCTGGAATTAAAAGTCCAGGAATGACATTGTCAATTTGATGACCACAAAACCATTGTTGACTGTCATTAAAAACCCATCTGGTTCATTAATGTCCTTTGGGGCAAGTGGCTGCCATCCTTACATGGTCTGGCCTACATGTGACTCCAGACCCACAGCAATGTAGTAAACTCTGCAATGGTCAAGAAAGCCACTCCAAGTATCCAACCACAGAGGGACGATAGAGCCAGTGACGTTCACATCCCATGAATTAATTAAACAAAACAGTATTGGCAACATTTTAATACCCAG
>NW_025969991.1:0-13178 GCF_021869965.1 Rhincodon typus | reverse complement strand
GATGCTGCTTGGCCTGCTGTGTTCATCCAGCCCTGCACCTTGTTGTCTCGGATTCTCCAGCATCTGCAGTTCCGGCTATCTCTAGTGGAAATATGTCTTTTTTCCTGGCTCATATTTGTTCTTCAATCAATGTCACAAAATCAGGTTGTCATTATTATAACATTTATATTTGAGGAAGTTTGTAGTGTACAAATTGACTGCAGTGATCTTCCATCTTCCCCTCTCATCAACATCAAAGGGATATAGTTACAGGAGTTTCCATGGGCTGAATTTTGTGTTTTTTGGCCATGTGTCAGTTGAGGTGAGTTTTTCAGTGGGTTATTCATGGCAGATCCTAGCAAGATCTCTCATTATTTTTTGCCAATTTACCTCATTAATTGGCCTTATGGTGTCCCTCTCAACCAATTCTAGCCCCATCTGGCCAAACACTGTTCCCATTCCTCTGATATCCACTGAAAGACCAGCACCATGTTGCCTGTGCCATCTTTAAAAGGCTGCTGTACACTCGGACATGCATTAACAATCTGGCATTCACTGGCAACATAAAGGCACAGCAGCCGCAAAGCCACACTACTCACTGATCATTGCCAGCTTGGCAATCCCTCATAACTAAATCCCCATTCTCTCACTCTAGTTGTTGTTTAATCAGCAGGCCACACAGATTACCTATCTTTAGCTGAAATAAAGGGGAGGCGATGACTGAATGATATCATTGCTGAACTGTTAATCCAGAAATCTTGGTAATGTTCTGGGGAACTGGCTTCAAATCCTGCTACGGCAGTTGGTGGAACTACCTGGCCTGGCCTACGTATGACTCCAGGCCCACAGAAGTATAGTTGACACTTAACTGCCATCTGGGGAATCAGGGATGGGCAATAAATGCCAGCCAGCAATGCCCTCATGCCATGAATGAAAAAAAAATCTATCTACTGACCCTCTGTAAGTCACCAATACTCTGTCCCTAGTGACCATTGGAGATCTGTATCTTGTCATTTTTACAGTAGGGGAACATCATACAGGCAATAAATTTGCACAATTTCAATAACGAGCTTTTTATTTAAACACATGAAAAGCAAATATGAATGAAATAAGTAGAGGTTGCAGTTCGGCCCCCAGTGCAAATCAAATACTTGTAACATGACTTATAACTAGTGTATATTCCATGATGGCCTGCTGCATCCAACTCTCATCTACTGGACTTGGTTTTCAACTATGTCCTGTCTGGCTTGTTGCACCCAACACACCTGAACTGTGTCATGCACAAGGAGTATTTTCTCAGTCGCAGGGTCACCACCATTCTTGGAAGGCTGCTCCCATTTGACTAGTTCCTCAGCAGCCAGAACGTTGCTCCAATTGTGCAGAACACAGTATGCCAGGATGATGTGGCACACTCTGTCCAGACTATACTAGAGGGGCCCTCCCTGACCAGTCCAAGCTGCAGAACCACATCTTCAGCAGCAATAGTGAATGTGCCAGGCTGAGTGACCAACAAATTACATCAAGAAGGAAGTGTCTGCAGCACTATAAACCCCCACCCATCCCAGATTCACATCAATCGTTCAGCTTTACATTTCATTCAGTAGAGTTCATTGTTATACTTACAGGACATATGGCAAGACAATGTTCCTCTCCTCCTACAGCTTACTTGGAAGTTTGATAAGTGTCAAGATTCTTTTAACCAGCATTTTCTTCTTTTTAAGTCATTGTCACTAACTTCACCTTCATGGAGATACCAATTTTAAATTTGGAAATACCTATGGCATGGTGCAAATTACCTTTGACCAGCATTTGAATCTAAAGCACATTCACTGTGCATGCACTGCAAATGGGCAAAGAAATGCCTGGAAATCAAACATACCTGGAGTTTGCAAACAGCTGCTTCATATATCTGTCCTTCAATGGTCCGAGCAAGCAGCAGATTCCAGAGATGAGGGGTATGTCTTATGAAGAGAGATTGAGCAGTTTAGGCCTATATTCTCTAGAGTTCAGAAGAACGAGAGGAGATCAAAGACATTAAAAGGGGATTGACAAAGTACATGGACAATCTAGAATTGGAGGTCATAGTTTTAGGATGAGGGGTAGCAGAATTAAAATAGAGATGAGGAGAAATGACTTTTCTCAAAGGGTCATGAATCTGTGGAATTCACTATCCCAGAGTTACAGAAGATGCCAAGACAGTAAGTAAATTTAGGGAGGAAATAGACGTTTTTTACATTAATAATGGATTGAAGAGTTATGGAGATCAATCAGGAAAGCAGAGTTGAAATAAGATTAGCCATGATCCCTTTGAATGGTGGAGTAGACTCAAGGGGCTGAATGGCCTATTCATGTTCCTACAGATCTCTCACTTTCACCCAACAAATTGACACAACTGGGCCTTGCACCAGACAAATTCCAGCTGCGTTTCACATCTAGAGAACTGCGAGCGATGGCAGGGATCACAGATCAAGGTGAACACCATCAGTACTGGGCCTCACCTGGATACTAGTTACCTGTTTCAGAGACCCTGTGTTTCCTTTTACCTTGCACTATCCAATAGCCCATTCACACACATCCCCTCCATGTAAGATCGACCACATTGAACATTGCCTCCAACTGTCCTCCATGCCGCCTAAACTCTGACATTACACCTTAATGATGCACACCTTGTTCTTCTATGATGACCCTGTGGAGACCACAGGAGTGGTCACTGCCAGTAACACCCTTCAACCATGCCCTCCAATGCTGTTTCATCTGCCAACTGTCACCATATCTTGAGTTTGCCCCTTCACCACACTTGTCCCCTCCTTTGTACATGCCTCTTCCCCCATCCTTGATTCTCCCATCGCTTTCGATAGTGATCTCCCCACTGCCCCCACAAACCCTCCTCAACAATCAACAAACAGATTCCCCAAGACCATATTTGTCCCAAATTTCTGACTGAAGATTGACAAGCAGCCTGTGGACATGAGGTAACAGCCCCTGACCCCTGTCTTTGCAGCTTCCCAACTATGGATACAAGATTTCCCTGACTGCGGGTGCTAGCCCTATAGGACAGAGTATTGCCCACTCCCCGAACTGTAGTCAGACATTTCCCCTCACTATGACTGGCCTGAGCAGATGGCTGACTGTGTTCAAACCCCTGGACTGTGTGCACACTGTGCCCATGACTTATGGTACCACCAGCAGCCTATCCCCTGACTGGACCGAGGACTAACAACAGTCCATTTTCCTTGACGTCCAGCAGATGCATAGAAGATGCATTGAATTGTGCCTGACAACATGAACGGACTTGCCAGACAGTTCACACAATTCAGCTACAAATTTCACCATAGTCCACATGTTTTAAGACCCTGTAAGATTCTGCCCATAGTCACTGTGGCCATTTTCTCTGGTGTACCTAAAGAAAGCCTCAATAGAACTAACCAGGTGAGAGCCAGTGTAAGTACTATTGGAGGCTTTTGAAAGATTTCAAACACAAATCAGGCTAAAGTAATCCAACAGGTTTTGATGAAATTATGAAGATATAAATTTGGAACAGAATAGACCATTCCCAAGCCTGCTGTTTTAGTGGGAATCATTACAAAGTTAGGGATCAATGTCAAGGAGGCATAGATTTAAGGCAAGGAGTGGAATGTTTAAAGGAGATGTGAGAAAAATCTTTTTCATCCAGTGGGTGGTGTGAATCTGGAACTCGCTGCTGTAAGGGAGGTAGGGGCAGAACTTCTCATAACATTTAAGAAGTATTTAAATGTACATATGCCAAGGCACACAAGGCTGGGGTCAAGTGCTGGATAATGGAATCAGAATAGTTAGATGGCTGTTTTCAATTGGTTTGGATGTGCTGTGTTGTAAACCTCTATGACTCTAAAATATTTTCTTCATCTTCCTCCACAGCATAGTGTCGCTTTATACTTCTGGGTCTCTAACATGAGGCACATCATCAATGTATCTTTGTAAGGGTCCATGTCATGCAAGTGATCACATACCAGCACTTTAGGATGGAGTCTGTCTTATACCATCTAGATGGCTGGAAGCTATACTTGATCAAGGACAGTCTAATGTAGTAAGTAACTAACTCTTTCATCTCTAGTGGAACAGTCTTAACTACTCCAAGAAGCTGATTCATCACCTTCCATATATCAGTCTTGGAAAGCAGCAGGACATCAAATGCAAAAGTGGGAAATATGCTGGAGGACCTGGGCACTCACCACCATTCTTCTTTGTATGTAGTCGATGAGGATGGAGTGGTCTTGGTTTAGTGAAGGAAGCAAATCCCACTTCAGGTGTGATGGGGACATTAGACCTCACTGCTCAAATTTATCGACATTCTTTCCTGTGATTGGACTTGATTTCAGGTGAATTTACACAGAAGAACTCCCCCTACATTTTACTGGAGCTTGTGGGTGCGGGTGGCAGGGTGATGGCACGATGCTAAACAAGTGCCAGCCAATGGTCATATCCAACAACAGAGAGTCTAACAATCTTCCTTCGAAATTCAATGGTAGTATCACCACTAAATCCACAACCAGGAGAATGCTGTGGGTCACCAAAAACCCAACTGGACCAGTTACATAACCACTGTGCTGTAACCCTACTTGTTTTTTTAGGAGTCACTGAAAAATGTTTTGACTTCAGGTCATGTCAATCTTAGTGAAGGGATTTCAAAAAAGCAAAGATTGATTACTTGCTTCAGGCATGAATAAAAGTTAATGTTTTGGGTCGAGTGACCCTTCCTCAGAAATGAAATGTTAATTCTGACTTCTCCACAGATGCTGCCAGACCTGCTGAGCTTTTCCAGCGATTTCTATTTTTGTCTCTGATTTACATCATCCGCAGTTCTTTCAGTTTTTATTTAGTAAGCTATTCGTTGTTCCTTATCCACTCAAGGGCACACATCCAAAGAGAAATGTGTGCAATATTCCTGGTCAGAATATTTGGCAGAAAAAATAGGCAATACATGGACCAATGTTGGGGTTTGTATGGAGAGGTGTAATATCCTTTTGTGGGAGCCTTTGAGCAGAGTCTTAACAAATGAGATTAATGGACCAAAGATGGAATGTTTCTGGGGAAGCAGATGTGGCACAGAATCTGGACATTCTGGAGTGACCAGTTAATACCACACTTTATAGTTTCCTCTATCTGGAAGTTGCCTAAAATGTTCCTTTACTGAAGTGGGTGCATGTTTAACTGAGATGATATTCCCCTGGGTCCTGTCAGGGTCATGTCTCCATGTGAAAGAAAAATACTGTAGAAGCTCGAAATCTGGCAAGTTAAAAAAAAAGACAGAAAGCTGTAGAAGCTCAGCAGGACCAACAGCATCTTTGGAGAGTCTGTTATGAGGAAAAGTCATCTTCAAACTCTTACTCTCTCCACAGATGCTGCAGAACTTGATGAATTTCTCCAGCGCTTTGTACTTTTATTTCACGGCTGCAAGTGATGGAGCAGGAACATATTGGCATGTACATTATCATGTTAGAACCACAGAAATTCAGTCTCCACAAACGGCACGGTGGCACAGTGGTTAGCACTGCTGCCTCACAGCGCCAGGGATCTGGGTGTCCACACTGTCTGTGTGGAGTTTGCACATTCTCCCTGTGTCTGCGTGGGTTTCCTCCGGGTGCTTCGGTTTCCTCCCACAGTCCAAAGATGAGCAGGTTAGGTGGATTGGCCATGCTAAATTGCCCCTAGCGTTCAGGGAGGTGTAGATTAGTTAGGGTCTGGGTGGGATGCTCTGAGGTTCGGTGTGGACTTGTTGGGCCGAAGGGCCTGTTTCCACACTGTAGGGATTCTATGATTCAAACTGATGAAAGTGATTGGGATTTAGTTGCCTATTTCATTTCTGATGAAATAAACACCTATTTCAAACCATTCAAGTACAAACTACAACTAGGTTAGAGACAAGAAGACTGCAGAAGCTGGAATCTAAAGTCGACAAACAGGAGGCTGGAAGAACACAGCAAGCCAGGCAGCATTTGGAGGAAAGGAGCGGTCAACATTTCGGGTATAACCCTTCTTCAGGACTGGATTTGGGGTTAGGGGGAGCCGCAGTTAAAAAGAGGGAGGAGGGGAGGAGGAGAGGAGGAGGGGAGGGATGGAGGTGGAAAGGTGGTGAGAGGTGGACACTGGTAGTAGGTATGACCTGGTTGGTCAATGGGAGCGATGTATCCGGTTTGTGGCCAGAAGGGAGGGTCATAAGATGGAACAGAAGGGAGGAGGTGGGGCTGGAAGGGAAGCCGGGGGATGGGTGGGAAGGTTATTTGAAATTGGAGAACTCAATGTTGAATCCTCTAGGCTGTAGGGTACCCAGTCAGAAGATAAGGTGTCGTTCATAGACTAGGTGACCATTTCTCCGAGCATCTTTGCCTGGCCCGTAATGGCCAAGCTAACCTCCCGGTCACTGCCCATTTCACCTCCCATCCACCCACCACCAACACCCCGCCCCCACCCCACTCCCCCTCCGACACCTCTGTCTTCGGCTTCCTCCAGTGTTACAGTGACACACAACGCAAATTTGAAGAACAACACCTCTATCTTGGAGGGTTATACCCAAAATGTTGACTGCTCCTTTCCTCCAGATGCTGTCTGGCTTGCTGTGTTCTTCCAGCCTCCTGTTTGTCTACCATAAACTACAACTAAATTGGAACATTTAAGTTTAAGTGTGAATAACAGCCACTTTGATGAAGTACTGGAGTGGAAGTTGATGTATAGTCCAGCAATAAGTCAATCAGTTGATTTTCTTGGCCTGATGCTAAATAGATAGGCAACTTGACACCTGATAGACCAAGGAGTCCGCAAAACAATAACACTGGCTGCCTACTCCGGGATTCTCAGAGGCTCCTTCCCACTCCAGCCTCTGTTCTGGAACCAACCCATCTTTTCCCCATTGCTGCCTTTTATTATGAATGCCAGGAATAAATCAGCCTATTAGAAGTTAATAAACAGATGTACCTAGACCCCTCTTGCCTGGATACAAAACAGAAGCAGCACACCAAAGAATGTGCAGCATCTTCTTTGTGCTGGGGTCACCTGGATTTCCTATGCTGGGTCACTTAAATGGCCCAAAAGCAGTGCCAGCATAGGCTCATATCGTAACTTAGGGACCCTATTAAAATGTCAGAGACTAGACAATCTAGGTCTTCTCCCATTTTCCAAATTGTTGTACTTGGCAAATGATCATTACTCCAAGGATCAAGAAAATTGTCTCTCAATTTACCAGAAGAGGAGGCACTGGAAAATGTTGACAGAGAAACATTACAAGAGAAAGGGGATTTGAAAGTAACAATAGACCACTTTCGATATAGAAACATACAAGGCAGTAAAACAGCATTTTGTAGTCCACAGGCGTAGTAAATTCAGCCAGCAGACTATAATTGAAGAACGATAGCTGTTGGAATGTTAGCACTGACACTGAAGCCTGATACCTGTGGAGAATGGCGATAATCAAACCAATGGTTTAATTTATTCAGTAAGGCAGGTAAGACTTACTTTTACAAAAATATCACCATGTAGCTTGTAAACATATTTTATTACATAATTTAAGACCACACTGCTTGATTTATAGAATAGAATTCATTGAATCCCTACAGTGTGGAAGCAGGCCATTCAGCCCACACCAACCCTCTGAAGAACATCCCACCCAGACCATCCTATCCCAGTAACCCTGCATTCTCCACAGCTAACCCATCTGGCCTGCACATCACTGGACACTGTGGGCAATTTAGCATGGCCAATCCACCTAATCTTTGAATTGTGCTAGGAAATTGGAGCAAACTCACACAGACATAGGGAGAATGTGCAAACTCAACACAGACAGTCACTCAAGGGTGGGATTGAACCTGGGTCCCTGGCACTGTGAGGCAGCATTGCTAACCACTGAGCCAACATGTCACTGTATCATAGATGCCAATCATAGTGATATAAACTCATTTTGTTTTAAAATTGTGGCCTAATCTACAGCATATCAATGTAAACATTTTAATAAAATAATTGGTTCTTTACATATAAATGATGCTGTTATCTGAATATTGTTGAATTAAAATAATTCTCCCAGCATTTCCCTGATGTTGGGATCTCAGCCAGTTTTTAGTATCAATAAAATTGTGAGACGGATGTCGAAAGGCGATTTCAACTAGAGAGGAAGTATTGCTTTAAATTTGTACAGATACATCTTTGTACTCTGATACAAGGGTACATTGCAAATCCAATGTTGCCTTCTGAAGGTTAGAATTTCCTGTTTGAGTTATAAAACTAGCAAACCATTTCTGGAAGATATTTTGTACATGTAGAATTTTGAAATGTTTCTAAACAGGTTCTGGTCAACACACCAATGTTCAGTCTATAATATCAAGGCTATATGTTTTGTTGCAAATATTACAGCTACTAATAAATAACAGCACAAATATGAGTACAAATGTGAAATTGTAGTTAAATTATGTTATCAATAGTCTTTTACAAACAGAAGAAAATTTCAATGGTGTTGCCTTCTAGTCAGTTGGTACAATATCATTTTGAAAATGTAACTTAAATCTGAAGGCTCAGTTTTAAAATGAATGAATAACTACTTTCATTTCCAATCTTCTACCCTTCTTTCTAATTTTGCAACTAGAATATGGCTCCACAGACACCAGTAGTTTTTTTTCACCTCAACAAATTCCAAAGATGTGCAGGCAGGTGGATTGGCCACACCAATTTGCCCCTAGCGTCCAGGAACGTGCAGGCTAGATGGGTTCACCATGGGAAATGCAGGGCAAGGATAGGGGCAATTCTGGGTCAGTGTGGACTCACTCAGCCAAAAGGCCTGCTTCCACACTGTAGGGTTTCTATGATTCTAAGAAATGATTGTTGTTTCTGCAGGAACCCAGATGGGGAATATCAACAGTCTAGCTGATGTTGTGGGTGTTGTCAGAGAGGGGCTTTAAATATTCTGGTTTGGTGTTAATCATTATCGAGACCAATGAACATTTCATCATGATGCAATAAAAGAGAATTCAAATACAGATTGTATCAGCCTTCTTATTCTGGCATGCGGAGGCCAATTGTATCGTCACAATTGCCTCGCTGGGTGAGATGAGCTAACTCATCATAGACTGCGAGCTGAGTTTGGGATTGAGTTTATGGTTAAAGTAGAATTTCTTACTAAGAAACATCCATCCCACCTCTATGTATGTCCTTTGCCTTCATTACATGATCTTTTCACCTGCCCAATGCATTTTCAAATAAAATATTCAAAAATGGTTTCTATTTTGAATGCAGTTTTTTAAAAAATATGCTTGAATGTAAAAATTCTACAATTAATGTATACGCCAAATTACTTTAACTGATACATTAAATATTCCAGTGCCGTAATTTCCAAATCTCTCTTCGGCTAACTTCAATAAAGATTGAATGCCTACAACAGCGTAGTGTTATTCCTCACTACTTTTAGTGCATGGTTGAATTGGGGTTGGTTCACAGGGAGCATTTCAGAAATTTAATACAGGACCTGTCAACCCAATCTCTCCTCATAGGACAATTTGCCATCCCAGGAATCAATCTGAGTACCTTCCCTACACTCCCTCAATTGAAAGTATATTTTTTCCTTAAGGTGAGGAGACTAAAGCTGCACAGTACTCCAGGTGTGGTCTCACCAAGGCCCAGCAAGATATCTTCACTCCAGTCCACAAGTCCGCTTGTATTGAAGGCCACATTCCATTTACCTTCCCAACCATTTGCTGCCCCTGCATGCAGGCTTTCAATGACTAGTTTATTGATTTAAAATTGATCAATTGACTACAAAAGAATTACAATGAAAACAGAATATTCAGTTCAACACCCATGTTACAGGCAGAATTTCCATTATTTCTTTCTACATATACATCCATAACCTTATTTTGTTCCTAATAACTTAAATACAAGAGCTACTGAACCTAGCTCCAGTGAATTCAAATTGTCAAGTTCAAGAAGCGGCATTCGAAACTTATATTTTTTTAACAGATTTATTTCTACTCAACAGGAATATTGCTTTATTGTCAGGCAAAATCAGTTTTTTTGTTATGTTGTTCTCTCTGTTCCCCCTCTGTAGGACTATGTAAATAATGCTGGTCAATAATGGCTGCTTACAGTTGAGTGTCAGAAAAACCAATCAAGAGAAGGAATTCTGCTGTCACTGCCTGGTCTGGTCTACATGTGATTCCAGACCCACAGCAATGTGGTTGACTCTCAACTGTCGTCTCAGCAATTAGGGATGAGCAATAAATACTGGCCTAGCCAGTGACATCCACATTCCTGTGAATGATTTTTTTTTAAAAGCGTTAGAATTGATCAGTGCCATACACAACAGAAAATCATTGATGAGGGCTTATTATAAATATTTTTTACAATTTGACAAACTTAAGGCCTGAAGACCATTGTAACACATTTTGGAAATCTAAAGTTAATTTTGAGACTGCTTGAGCAATTTGATAGATTGATCCATGTGCACACATTATTCATACGCAGTAATTCCAGCATGGTCCCATATTTGAATAAAATGATACTGAAGGCTTATGAAAGAACAATGAATGAATTCAACCCCAACAAAGATGGCTAAGGTAATTGTGAATGAAGGTTATACATTTGGTTAAAGGTATATAAAACAGCAAGAGAATAAAGAATAAAGAACAACAGAGAATAAAGTAAATGTTTTCCTCACCAAGATGGGGCCAGATTCTTCTTGAAGTGGTGTCCATGTGCTGGCCATGAGACCTCTCTACTATGGAAATTAACGAGATCCTGGTCTCATAGTATGGCATGACTAAGAATGATATTGCACTGAGAGTTTCCTTCTGTGAAAGGCAGCAATTAGCAAGAGAGACATTTGCAGGTTACATGCTTAACTTAAACAAACTCATTTGCATTTTTTGTATTGTAAAAATTTTGAAATGGGCATTAGAGACACATTTTAAAGAAAGATAAAGTCTAAATGAAGCCTTTGAGCAAAGGCAATAATCTATTGTGGAAAGAGGCCTGCACTGAGGCCACAGTCATTGAAATGGCAGAAAGAGACAGTTGCGAATTATATACATACTACTTGGGGGAAGGGATAAGCCGCACAGTATCTCAGGCCTGCTTCACCATTCAATAGCCAATCTGATTACTCCACCTTCCCGCCTGCCCTCAATAACCCTCCACACCCTTGCTTATCAAGTAACAATGTGCCTCTGGCTTAAGAATATTCACCAGATTCTGCCTCCATTTCCTTTTGAAGAAAAGAGTTCCAAAAACTCATGAGCATTCATTAAAAAAGTTCTCCTCATCTCTGTCTTAAATAGGTGTCAATCTATTTTTAAACAGTGACCCCTAGTTCTAGATTCTCCCACACCAGGAAACATCCTTTCCTAATCTACACTGTCAAAACCATTCAAGACATATTTCAATCAATTTGCATTTTATTCTTCTAAACTCTAGCTAATACAAGCCTACCGTGTCCAACTTTCCCTCAAAAGATATTAGTCTAGTAAATGTACTCTGAACTGCTTCCAACACAATTACATCCTTAAGTTAGGACGTCAATATTATACATGGTACTACAGATGTGGTCTCACCAATGCCCTCTGTTACTGAAGCATAACCTCCAATCTGTTGTATCCATTTCCTCTTACATTAAACGATAATATTCTGTTAGCATTTCTACAATACAGGTCTAGTTTGGTATGCTCTCAGTTGGTCCTGAATGTAACATACTAGAAAACTATCCCAAAAGCATTTTATGAACACCTCACCTAGACTACCTTTACTCATTTGATTTTCATGTCTACATGTAAATTAAAATCCTCTAAGATTAATACCATATTTTTCTGATAGCTTCTCATTATTCTATATTCCGTTCTACTATGTGGTTACATTTGGGACGGTCTGTACCCTACTTCCACAAGTGACTTCTTGCCTTTCTCATTTCTCATCTTCATCCAAACTACTTTGATGGCCTTCCTGAATGTAGACCATCCCTCTCTATTGTGCTAATACCATCATTATTAGTAGAGTTACTCACCACATTTTCACAGCTTTCATCCTTCCTAAATGTCATGTACCCTTCAATGTTCAGATCCATATTGTACCTTCTATAGCCGTGTCTCTAATGGTTACTAGATCATATTTATTTGGATCTATTGTGCCATCATTTCTTCTGCTTTGTTTCAAATGCTATGCGCATTCAGATACATACCCCTTAGTTTTGTCTTTTATTATTTTTCTAACCTCTAACTTTAGCTGTTGATTTATTCTTAGATTTGTACTCTCTATGCCTTTCTGTCACAGTTTACTTATCATTTTCCATTTTAATACATTTCTCCCTTGTCTTGTCTCTGCTCTTAAACATACCGCATTTTCCCAAATTTTATACCATACCCTCACAATGTAGTTTTAAAACCTCTCTGCTTGTCCCTATATGCAGCTAGTTAGTGGTGCAAGCATAGTTGAGGTGTAGTTCCACTCTCCCTAGTACTGGTGCCAGTGCCCCCAAAATCAGAAACCCCTTCTACTACATCATTCTTTAAGCCACACATTCATTTCTCCAATTTTATTTGTCCTGTATCGATTTTCAATTAGCGTCTACTTCTGCAGATCTGCTTCTTAATTTGGTGCTTAGCTCCTCATATTGACTATGTAAAACACCTTTCCTTGTCTTGTAAATTTTTGAAACCATACTAACTGGATCCTCACCCTTCACTTTGAGTTCCTCTTCAGCCCTGAGCAAATGTCCTGATCTTCGGTGCCTGGCACACAACACAGACTCTGGGCTCTCTGTCTTTGCTGCAAACAGTGTTAGTCCCTTTCACTAACCTGTCCTTCTCTAATCCTACATTCCTTTTTGTTCCTCCCACGTGAATAGCTTCCTGTAACACAGAGCTATAGTCAGTTAGCTTATCAACACTGCTACTCTCCACTCTCATCCAAACAAACTGAAAGACCTAAAATCTATTGGAAAATTTCAAAGTCTGAGGCTCCTACACTCCTGCTCTCTCAGTCCCCTTACACATCTCTCTCATAGACACATCCTCCTGACCACTGACCAAATTAGAAGATCCTATTCTACAGAATGTGACCACCTTCTGCTATAAAATTTCCAGGTACCTCTCTGAATAGTGTCTACAGCTCAGCCTCCAGTTCAATGACTCTGAGCCGAAGCTCCTGAATGCTGTAGATAACAAGGTGTAGAGCTGGATGAACACAGCAGGCCA
>NW_025969990.1:685-13178 GCF_021869965.1 Rhincodon typus | reverse complement strand
AAGTTTCAAAATCTCCCCTCCCCCCACCGCATCCCAAAACCAGTCCAACTCGTCCCTGCCTCCCTAACCTGTTCTTCCTCCCACCTATCCCCTCCTCCCACCTCAAGCCGCACCTCCATCTCCTACCGACCAACCTCATCCCGCCCCCTTGACCTGTCCGTCCTCCCTGGACTGACCTATCCCCTTCCTAACTCCCTACCTACACTCACCTTTCCTGGCCCCATCCCCGCCTCTTCGACCTGTTTGTTTCCTCTCCACCTATCCTCTCCTTTATCCCTCTTCTATCCGCCTCCCACTCTCTCCCTATTTATTTCAAAACCCCCTTCCCCTCCCCCTTTTCTGATGAAGGGTCTAGGCCCGAAACGTCAGCCTCTCTGCTCCTATGATGCTGCTTGGCCTGCTGTGTTCATCCAGCCCTGCACCTTGTTGTCTCGGATTCTCCAGCATCTGCAGTTCCTACTATCTCTAACTGACTGATATAATGTTTTTGGCAGTCTTGCACGGTATTTTGTACACTTCGTTGGTTCTGCATGCCATGGTTATGGGGTCTTTGGTTCTTGAGTGTTTGACGTAGTGTGGCTGTGGGTTTGTGTGCTACCGTGATTCCTAGTGGTCATAGTGTCCATCACGGACCCAATACGACCTAACATACTGGCCACACTACTGTATGTCAAGAATGCATCAGAACTGACAATGAGACTCCTACGACCATATCTAAGCTCTGCAGTCCTGCCTCATCCAGTCACGAATGATGGACAAGTAAACAACTAAGTGCCAAGTAGATGATCCATCTCAGCCTCCCCTCTGGTCCCCTGCATCACAGATACCAGACTTCAGCTAATTCAATCAAGAAATAGTTGGAGGTACTGGATAGAGCAAAGGCTATGGACCCTGACCAAAAAAAAATTCTGGCAATAGTACTGAAGACTTGTGCTCCAGAACGTGCTGTTCCCGTGGCCATGCTCTTCCAGTACAGTTAGAACACCTGCATCTACCCAACTGTGTGGAAAATTGCCCAGGTATATCCTATATGCAAAAAGCAGGACAAATCCAACACTGCTAATTACTGCCCCATCAGTTTACTCTTGATCATCAAAGTGATGGAAAATGTCATCAACAGTACTATCAAGCAAATTCTGTGTGCTGATTTAGAGTCATACATGGCACATCGGAACATGTATGTGTTTTTTGGCTCTGAGACATCTCTGCAGGAATTCTTCATGGTAGTCTCTTGGCCTAACTATCTTCACATGCTTCATCAATGACCTTCCCTCCATCATGAAATCAGCAGTGGGGATGTGCAGTCATCGACAAACAATATTCAGTGCCATTCGCGAGTCCTTGGATACTGAAGCAGTCCGTGTTCAAATGCAGTGATACCTGGATGATATCCAGCCTTAGCCTGACCAGTGTCAAGTCACGTTTGAGACAATCTAACCACTGCCCCTTGATATTCAATGTTGTTACCATCACTGAATCCCCCACTATCAACATCTTTGGGGTTGCCATTGACCACATACACACAGTGGCTACTAGGCCAGGTCAAAGGCGTGAATACTGCAGTGAGTAACTCGCCTCCTGAATCCCCAAAGCCTGCCCACCATCTGCAAGGCACATGGCAGGGGTGTGATGGAGTACTCACCACTTGCCTGGAAGAATGCAGCTCCAACAATATTCCAGAAGCTTGACATCATCTAAGATAAAGCAGCCTGCTTGATTGGCACTGTATCCACAAGCATCAACTCCCTCACCACCAATACTCAGTCGCAGCAGTGTGTACTATCCACCTGCAATGTCCCCTCTAAGCTATTCACCATCCAGACTTGAAAATATATCACCGTTCTTTCACTGTCACTGTGCCAAGTACTCTCTAATGGCATTGTGGGTCAACCTACAGCATGTGGACTGCAGTGGTTCAAAAAGACCTCTCACCACCACCTTCTCAGGGCAACTGGGGATAGGCAATAAATGCTAGCTAGCCAGCAATGCCCACGTCCCAAAGAGTGAATTTAAAAAAAAAAATAATAAATTGGGATTTCTTTGTAAGATTAAGATACATGCCAGTGAATGGCACGTTGGAAAAGTGAGCTCCACAGGTGATGAAAGTGTGATGAGGGCATTTTAAAGATGAGTCATAAATTCTGACCTTGAAAATGATGATCCTATCCCATGACAAATGGAAAGAAATCATCTGTGACATTAGCTGATTCTGTCCATCTCAGATCGACTGCTGCTGAAACACTTTGTTTTCTCCAGACTTGACTGTACCAGTGCACCCCTGGCTGAGGTCTCATTTCTTACTCTCTGCAAACCTGACAGTTCTAAATCCTGCTATTCATGTCCTAAATCACACCTGACCTATCCAGACTCCTTGTTGAGCATGGCTTGATTTTTTTAAATTTTCATATGGCTTTCAAATTCTTCCAAAGTCTTCCCTGCCCTTCATTGCTAATCTCTTCAGTCTACACCATCCAAGATGTCTGTTCTTCTAATCGTGGCCCCTTAAGCATCCCCAGATTTTATTCACTCCTCCACTCTGCCTTAACTTTATTGTCAAGGTCCTAAATTCAAAAATTTCCTCCAAAATTTCACTGCTTCTCTTACCAGCTTTGTAGGTTGATTCTTTAAAATCTACCTCTTTGATCAAGCCTTTGGTCAACTAGTTTAATATTACCTTGTGTAGCTGTGTCTGAAATTTGTTTGGTAACGTTCTGGCAAAATGCCTGGTGATATTTTGCTCCTTTTTAATGATACTCTGCATAAATGTCAATTCAAGAGCCTATTTCTTTTAAAAAAGGTCAACAGCTTTTTTCCATTAAAAACAATCTCAATCTAAGGAAATCAGGAAATGTCAATGAGCAGAACGTTTCCTGTTTTGTCAGCTGCTTAAATTATACTAAGAATAAAGTTACTGTGAATTTTCTTTAAAATTGGGACTATGCCAGTATTCTCTGCAGCTAAACAATGAGAAAATCAAAAGTTATTCTGATCAACCTCTGGCAGGAACTCCATATTCTTAGCTTAGTTCCACCTGCTTCCTGAATGCCCACTTAAGTTCAAAAAGCTTTTAACATTGAATGTGTTGCTGTGCTCCAACCTGTACTTCAAATCCATAAGCATTCTATCACCAATACTACTTATTTCCAGTTTATGCATCATCTCCTCTCCCACAACAATTCTGAAAGCATTGCCACACCTTCATCACCTTCAGAGTTCACTTTTTGAACTTCTCCCTCCATACAACACCAGAAAAACAAATAGAGAAGCTGGAGTAGACCATTCAGCCTGTCAATATTTCTCTGGCATTGGATAAGATCATTATAGCCTCAACTCCATTTTCCTATCTGCACCCTATAATTTTGCTGAAAGAAGAACTGCCTTTTTGAACCTATACAAGTATAGCTACAAGACTAGGAATCCAGGATTTTTGACTTCGTGGCACAGTGGAGCAATGATGATAAAGTTCCAAAGATGTATAAAGGATTACTTGCAGGTTATGTTGTTCCCTTGTATCTGCTGCTGATATTCTTCTAGGTGGTACAGGACATGCGTTAGGAGGGTAGTGTTAAAGAAACCCAAAGTGGCCTCAACCACTTTCTGTGGTAGCGAATTCCACAGACTCGCCACTCCGAGTGAAAAAAAATTTCCCTCATCTCAGTACTAAAAGGTTTACTCTTTATTGTTAAACTATGAACCCTGGTCCTGGATTCCCTCACCATGGGGCACATCCTTCCTGCATCTAACCTGTCTAGACCCGTTTAGAATTTTATGGGTTTATATGCAATCCCTCTGCCCTCTTCTAAATGCCAGTGAATCCGTGAATACATTCCTAACCAACTCCATCACTCGTATGTTAGTCCTGCCACCCTAGGAATCGATTTTAGCAAGCCTTCGCTCACTATCTAGCAATAACATGCTTCCTCAGATAAGGAGACCAAAAATGTACACAATTTTCCAGGTGTGGCCTCACCAATGCCCTGTATAATTATAGCCAGACATTCTTGTTCCTGTACTCAAATTCTGTTAATATGAAGACCAATGTGCAATTTGCTGCCATTCCTGCCTGCTGTATCTGCATGCTTACTTTCAGCGATGGGTGCACAAGGATAACCAGGTCTTTAACATAAAAACCAGAAGAACTGCAGATGCTGTAAATCAGGAACAAAAACAAAGTTGCTGGAAAAGCTCAGCAGGTCTGGCAGCAGCTGTGAAGGAGAAAACAGAGTTAACGTTTCGGGTCTAGTGACCCTTCCTCAGAACAGCATGCCTGGAAGAGATGCGTTCTGAGGAAGGGTCACCGGACCCGAAACGTTAACTCCGTTTTCTCCTTCCAGTAGATTTGTCAAGCATGATTTCCCTTTTGTAAATCCATGCTTGTTTGATACTACCATGGTTTTCTAAGTGTTTTGCTGTAAAGTTCTTGATACTGGGCTCTAGCATCTTGCCCATACTGATGTCAAACTTGCTGGTCTATAATTCTGTTTTCTCTCTACCTCTCTTTCTAAAATAGTGGTGTTGCATTAGTTTTCATCCAATCTGTGGAACTATTCAAGTATCTAAAGAATCTTGGAAGGTGACCACCAATGCATCTATCACTTTGAAGGCCACCACCTTCAGTCCCATCAATTTCCCTGACACCATTTCCCTACTAATACAGATTTGCTTCAGTTCCTCCCTCTCACTAATCCTAATGGTGTTCCCCATCATTTTTGGTACGTTATTCGTGTCCTCCTTTCCAAAAACAGAAGGGAAGTATGAATTCATTTTGTCATCCATTTCTTTGTTCCCTAATATAAATTCTTCAGTTTCTGACTGTAAGGGACCTACATTAGTTCATGAATCTTTTTTGCTTTTCTTGCCTGTAGAAACCTTTACAGTCAGTTCTTGTGTTTCCCTGCAAGCTTACGTTCATTTTCCTTTTCTTCTTCAATCCTTTGGTTTTCTTTTGACTTCTAAACTGTTCCCAGTCCTAAGGTTGTGTTTTTTTTTCTTGCCAATTTGTATGGCCCTTTTTTCTTTTCATCTAATATTGTCTCTCACTTCCCTCATAAGCCATAGTTTGGCCACTTCTGTTTTGAACTTTTGTACCAGATAGAAATAAACAATTTCTGTAGTTCACCCATGTGCTCTCTGAATGTTTGCCATTGCCTATCCACTCTCATTTTCTTTCAGTAACATTTTCCAATGCATCATTGTGAACTCATGCCTCTCTTGCAATCATAGTTTCCCTTTATTAAGATTCAGGACCTTAGCCTCAGAATCACCTACCTTTCTGTCCATCTTCATGGAGAATTCTATCATTTTATGGTCACAAATCCCCAAGCAGGGTCTCAGAACTACATTACCAATTATTTCTCGCTCATTGCATAACGCCCAGCCTAAGATGGCCTCTTCTATACTTAATTCCTCCTGTACTGGTCAAGAAAATCATTCTGCATACACTCCAGGAATTCCTCTTCTACAGTATTGTGACTAATTTGATTTGCCCAATCTATGTGCAGGTTAAAGTCACCATAATCACAGTTGTTTTTTTTTCCCACATGCATCTCTATAGTTTGGAGGCCTGTGTACTATCCATTCTTTAATGTTTTCTGTCCCTTGGTATTTCTCAATTCTACCCACACAGGTTCTACATTGTCTGACCTAATATATTTCTCAATATTGTGTTTTATGTCCTCTTTAACCAGTCATGCAACTCCACACCTTTTCCCTTTTTGTCTATCCTTCCTAATTACTGAATACCCCTGGATGTTGAGTTCCCATCCGTGGTCACCCTGCAGTATGTCTCTATAATCCTAACTATATCATACCCATTTACATCTGTGTGCACAATTAATTCATCCACCTTATTATGACTGCTCCGTGCATTCAGACAGCCACAAAGCTTTATGGGTTGTCTTTTACTGTTCCTTATCCCATCCCCACTATTTCTTAACTGTGGCCTTGTTTCATTCTGGCCTTTTGATTTCTCTCCCTATCACTTCTCTTATTTCTCTTTTCTGTCTTTTGTTCTTGTCCTTAATTCCCCTGGAGTTCCCTTTATGGCTGTTCCAGTTAAATTTCTGTTCATTGATGACTTCCAGAATGTTGATGGGATTCATTGAGGTTAAAGCCCTAGAAGTCAAAGGACAGGTAGCTGGCATCTCTCATTGGAGATGGACCTAGCCTGGCACTTGTGTGCCATGCATGTGTTTGTCATTTGGCACTCAAAAACAGGTCTTGCAGATGGACTGCTTCTGAGGAGTTATGAATATGACTTGTCTACTGATGATTGCACAGTGTTATTTGAATTTCTGAGTTTACGATGAAAGAAAAGTAATTTATGAAACCGTTGAAGATGTTTGGACATAGGACACTATCCTGAGGTGGTGGCCTGATGGGATAATTGCCAGACTATTAATCAAGAGTTCCATGTAATGTTCTGGGGATCTAAGTTCAAATCCTGCTAAAAATTCAGTGTGGGAGAATGATGAGTTAATTGGATCATGATTTAACCGGAAGCTCCATGTTAGTGTCGTGGTTTGTAGCCCTCCCTGCCATGTGGGAGAGCAGAGTTCATTTCCCCAATGGGGAGTTGCTGATCTCTGCATGATGGGATGTGAGTAAGTATGGTTTCTTTAGGACCCTTGTGGTACAGTAGTAGTGTTTCTCCCTCTGGGCCTAGAGGCCCGGGTTCAAGTCTCACCAGTTCCAGAGATGTGTAGTGGCTTATATCGGAACAAGTTGATTAGAAAGCATCTATGTTGACAAACCCGTGCATTCATGACTTGTAACCCAAACATCTTTGTACTAACAACCACAACCATCTTTCTTTTATGTTTGATATGGCTCTAACCACTGGAGAACTTTCCCTCTGATTCCCATTGACTTTAATTATGCTTTAACTCATTGAGGCCTCATTGAATCAAATGCTGCCTCAATGGTAAGGATGAACTCGCTTACCTCCGATCCAAACTTCAGTTCTTTTGTCCATTTTTGGACTATGGCTATAGTGCGGTATGGCAACAAACAGTTCTGGAAGAATCTAACTGAGGATCGCTGAGCAGGTTATTGCTGAGTATGTGCCACTTGATAGAAAAGGTCACTATAAAACACTATCACTGAGTAAACTAATCAGATAGTAATAGCCAGTTTGAATTTTTGTGGACAGGACATAGCTGGGCAATTTTTCACATTGTTGGGCAGATGCCAGTTTTAGAGTCACCACGGAGACAGGTCCTTTGGCCCAAATTGGTCCATGCCAACCAAAATGTCCATCCACGCTAAGCCCATTTCCCTGCACTAGGCCCATATCCTTCTAAACCTTTCCTATCCATGTATTTGTCCAAATGCCTATTGAATGTTATTAATGTACCCGCCTCAACCACTTCTTCTGCTGGCAGTTCATTCCATATGTGTACCACCCTCTGTTCCCATATATTCTTTCCCCTTTTACCTTCAACTGATGCCCTCTAGTCCTCAATTCCCCAGCCCTGGGAAAAGGATAGGTTGAATGCACTCATTCTATGCTTCTCATGACCTAATACACTTCTATAAGATCCCCCACCTCAGTCTTGAACACTCTAAAGAAAAAAAGTCTTAGCTTGTCCAGCCTCTTCCTATAACTCAGTCCCTTGAGTCCTGGCAACATCCTTGTAAATTTCTTCTTCACTCTTTCCATTTTAACAACATCCTTCCTATAGCAAGGTGACCAAAACTGAACACCATACTCCAAGTGCGGCCTCACCAACATCATGTTCAATTCCATCATAACTTCCCAACTTCTAGACTCAGTACCCTGACTGAAGGCCAGTGTGCCAAAAGCCTCCTTCACTGCCCTGTCTACCTCTGACTCCACTTTGAGAGAACTGTGCACCTGAACTCCAAGATCCCTGTCTTCCACTACAATCCTTAAGGCTCTACCATTCACCACAAAACTCCTACCTGGATTTGACTTTTCAAAATTGCAACACCTCACACTTATGTATGTTAAACTCCATTTGCCATTTGCCTTCTCCTGGCCCACTTCCCCAGCTGATCAAGATCCTTTCTGATAACCTTTCTCACCGTCCACGATACCACTTATTTTATTTTAGTGTCATCTGCAAACTTACTAATCATGCCTTGTACATTCTCATCCAAATCATCGATATAGAAAATAAATAGCAATGGACCCAGCACTGATCCCTGAGGCACACCACTAGTCACAGTCTTTCAGTCAGACAAGCATCCTTCCAGTATTACCCTCTGCTTCCTACCATCAAGCCAAATTTGTATCCAATTTGCCAGCTCTCCCTGGATTCCATGTGATCTAATCTTCCAGAGCAGCCTATATGTGGAACCTTATCGAAGGCCTTACTGAAATCCACACAGACTGTCTACTGCCCTGCCCTTGTCAACCTTCCTGGTCACTTCAGAGAACTCTAACAAATTTGGTGAGGCATGATCTCCCACGCACAAAGCCATGCTGACTACTCCTAATCGAACCCTGTCTTTCCAAATGTATGTATATCTTATCTTATCCTCAGCATCTTCTCAAATAACTTGCCTACCACAGACATTAAACTCGTAATTCTCAGGTTTTTTCTTTGCAGCCCTTCTTGAATAAGGGCACAACGTTTGCTACCCTCCAGTCTTCTGGGACTTCACCTGTGGCTAATGATGCAAATATATCAGCCAGGGCCCTGGCAATTTCTTCCCTAGCCTTTTGCGGGGTTCTTGGATATATCTGGTCAGGACCAGGAGATTTATCCACCTTTTTGAACATTCTGATACTTCCAACACCACCTGTACTGAGATATGGAGTGTCCCAAGATATCGCCACTAACTTCCCCAAGTCGTCTTGTCTTTCTCCACGGTAATGACCATGCCCTTTTCACCCTCACAGGAACATAAAGATCTTGAACTATAGCTATCACGCTTTCAAAGGCCTCCCACTTGCCAGAGGTCCCTTTGCCTGCAAACAAACTGCTCCAATCAATCCCTGCAAACTCCTGTCTAATTTGATCAAAATTCACCTTGCCCCAATTTAGAACTTGAACATGTGGACTAGTTTTTTTTCCCCATAACTATCTTAAGATTAATAGAACTATGGTCACTGGTCCCACTGTCACCTTTGTCACCTGTCCTGCCCTATTTCCCAAGAGTAGGTCGCGTTTTGCCTCTTCCTGAGTAAGACCCTCTTGTATACTGCTTATGGAAACTTTCCTGAACACATTTAACAAATTCCACCCCATCTAAGCCCTTAACACAATGGCAGTCCCAGTCTATGTTAAGAATGTTAAAATCCCCCACTATGACAACCATATTGCACCTGCCCGTCTCCCCAGTCTCCTTGCATATTTGTTTCTCTAATTCCTGTTGACTACTTGGGGGCCTATAGTTAAACCCCAATCATGTCACCATCCTCTTCTTATTTCTTAGCTTCACCCACAAAACCTTACTAGATGATCCCTCAGTTATTTCATCTCTGACTACTGCCGTGATACTTCCCTTTAACCAAAAACGCAAATCCACCTCCCCTCTTTCCTTCATCTCTGTCCCATCTAAAGCACCTGTACCCTGGCACTTTAAACTGCCAGTTCTGTCCCTCCCTTAGCCATGTTTCTATAATGGCTATAATATCCCAGTCACACGTACCTGTCCACGCCCTGAGTTCATCAGCCTTACCGGTCAGCCCTCTCGCATTGATAATGATGCAATTTAATCCAACAGGCATTCCTCGCTCCCTGTCCTGTTCCAGCCTGATCTGTCTCTGTCTCTTCAATTTGCTATTTCCGATTTACTGTATCTCCTTCCAGCCTCTCACTTGCCTCCCTACTGTTTTTAGGATCCCCCCCCCTGTCAATCTTGTTTTAAATCCTCCCTTGCAGCACTAGTAAATTTGCCCACCAGGATATTGGTCCCCCTCTCATTCAGGTGCAACCCGTTCCTCTTGAACAGGTCACCTCTGCCTCAGAAAAGCTTTCAATGATCCAGGAATCTGAATCCCAGCCCCCTGCACCAAATCTTTAGCCACGCATTTTATCTGCCATATCCTCCTTTTCTTGACTTCACCATCACATGGCACCGGAAGTAATCCAGAGATTACCACCTTCGATGTCCTGGTTTGTAACATTTTTCCTACTCTCTACATTCACTTCTCAGGACCTCATCCCTACTTCTACCTATGTCATTTGTGCCAACATGCACAATGATTTCTGGCTGCTCACCCTCCCCCTTGAGATTGTTTTGCAGCCACTCTGAGACATCCTGGATCCTGGCACCCGGAAAATTACAGTTGTAACTGTATTCTAATAACTTGGGTAGCCTTAAGCTCCGTTGCTTATCCTTTGAGCTGAACGTGACTATGTACACTACTACCAAACACTCCAGCTGATGTAATAGGTATGTCAGTGACTGTTAAGACCACTCTGTTCAGAAATCCCTGTTGCAGACTTGGGAGGACACTGCAGGTGATTCAGTTTATTGGGGTCATGGCCTTTGTATCCAGAACGCGCAGCTTTTTTAAAAATTACACGTGTTGTACTGAATATTGGTACATGTGATGCTGTGGATCTTGGGAAGAGGCAGGGCTGGATCCTCCAGTCAGCATTTTGGCTGACAACGTTTGCAGATGCTTTAGTCTAGTTGTTTTGCACTGACGTGCTGGGCTTCACACTAATTCAGATTGTGCAGGAGCTACCACCTCTGATTAGTTGTATAATTGTCCATTATTATTCACAAGTGGGTGTTGCAGAACTACAGAGTTTTGTCTGATCTGTTGGTTAGGATTGCTTAACTGTGTATTTAACAAGTTGTTTCCATATTTTAACATTTTCATTCATGTCTTGGTGCTTCTCAAAAGGTCGATTCTTGGAGAATACTGTGGTAACATTTGTGGATAGGCAAGAGAAGTTATTGCAGGCGATTCATAGCTTACCATTAGACAGATCAAAGTGGAACCAGTGGAGTATAGTTTTACCTAGCCAGCCAAATAATGAGGCTTTTGGAGACTATATTATTTGGTTAGCTAAGTCAATGACTGCAGACAGGTCGAGCACGATGAGGAGTGATAACTTTGTCACAGACAGGAGATGGCATTTGTCTTTTGTAAGCTATTTAAATATTATGACCAAAGGCAGAAACTTGATTAGACAGTCAAATATGGAATTGTAGGAAAGGTGGGCATGGATTTGGGAGGTCACATCATGTTCAAGGACTTTCTAGGTGGGGATGTTGGTTTAAGGAGGGATCAAGGATTTTTTTTTGGAGTAGGGAACTGATGACAGCAAATTTAAAGGAAAGTGTGAATTGTTCCTCGACAGAGATATATCAGTTAACATGGGACACATGGGAAATTGGGTTATTAGCTGTTAGTTGGGAAAAGGGTTGAGGAAGTGAGAGAGAGATCTCAGAGATCAGAAGAAGAGGGGAAATAGGAAGGAAACCAGAACAATTAGAGTGGATATGAGACAGAAAGTAGAGTAATGCTGAATAGATATTTTTCATAGAGGGAAGTATGCAGAAGTGTTCCTTAATGTTAATTATTCAACCATGCTTCTTTTGATAGATGTTTATTGTCTAATTTAACTGTGAAGAGCATTATCTCAAAGTCTGTATTTGGCCTCAAACAATAAACAGTGAGGAGGGTAATAAGCTTAAATAGGCAGACACGTAGTAACTTACATTTAATCTAGAAAAATGTAAGCTGATGCATTTTGGACGGGAGAATGAAGAGAAGCAGTGTAAACTAAATGGTGCAATATTGAAAGGGTGCAGGAGTAGAGACATGGGAGGTTGCATATACAAATCTTTGTCAGAACTAGTTGGTTTGCTTTTTAAAAACCACATGCTGGATTTAATTTTAAGAATTGATTCATTGAGTACAAAAGTAATAAAAATTATACTGAAACATTCTAAGTCACTAGTTAGCTGGAGAATTTTGTCATTGTCCAGAGAGGAGGCCAAGACTTGAGGGTACAGTAGAGATGTACCGAAATAAAGGGTACTGTTAGATTAAAAAAGGCAAAGCTGTTTCTACTCAGCAGACTAATGTAATGGGACAGATTTTTGCCAAAAGATCAATCAGGCTATTATCTGAAACATACCACCTGAAAACATGGAGATAACAGATTCAGCTGTAACTTTCAAAAGAGAACTGAGTTATCCATTGGAAAAAGTAAGGGAATGGGACTAAATGGGTAGCTGTTTCAAAGAGGTGCTACAGACCTAGTGAGGTGAATGGCTTATTGCTTTCTTTTTTTTCCCCCCTTAGCAGCAGTAAATCCAACCTGAAATGGGATTTTTATTTGCTGTCTCTAATCAAAAGTGTCAGTGGTGGCAAGTATGAGTCATGTTTGCTGTTTACACCAAAGTTGAATCCCACACTTTGAGGTCTGACCCCAGGCAGACTGAGCTGGCGGCCAACTACAAAAGCATTGTGCTTTTAATGTTTCTGGCATATTTGGGCACCCCTGTGATGGACAGGCAATTTCTGTTGCCAACTTGGCAAATGTGACTGAGGAACAGGAAA
>NW_025969990.1:0-585 GCF_021869965.1 Rhincodon typus | reverse complement strand
GAGGAACAGGAAAGCTGACGTTTCGGGTCGAGACCCTTCTTCAGAAAATTTGTTTCAGATTTTCAACATCTGCAATATTTTTACTCCCACAGTCTTTACCTCTGGAGTGAGACTTGAGCCCAGAGCTTCTGACTGAGAGACAAGGACATTACACACTGAAGGCCACAAGATCTCCTCCAGCCTTTGTTTCCTCTTAGAAACATAGAATAAAGGAGCAGGAGCAGGCCATTTGCTCCCAAGCCTGCTCCACCATTTTGTATGGTCATGATTGATCATCCAACTCGATAACCTGTTTGTGCTTTACCTTCATATCCTTTGATCCCTTTAGCCTAATGTTATATCCAACTCCTTCTTAAGATCATGCAATATTTTTGGTATCAATTTCTTTCTGTTCTATGTGAATTCTGTAGGCTCACCACTCTCTGGGTAAAGAAGTTTCTCCTCATCTCAGGCCTAAATGTTTTATCCTGTATCCTAAGACTGTGATCCCTGGTTCTGAACTCCCTGATCATCAGGGACATATTTCCTTCATTGACTCAGTGCAATTCTTTTGTTTTATTTTGTTTGCCTCAATCTCCATTCTAA
>NW_025969989.1:0-13181 GCF_021869965.1 Rhincodon typus | reverse complement strand
AGCTGCTCGGAGATTTGGCAAAACTGAAGACAAGAAATCAGGAGCCAGTACTGGGACCACCCCTTTCCTGGACATTTGTTAATGACACGGAATTGTGAACCGGGCAGACGACTCCAAAATCCTAAAATGAGGCAAAACTCACAAATGAGCTGATCAATGCAGAACGCCATAAAACTGGCCTTTTTGAACGAAGTCCATTTTGTTTAACATCGCTCTGTGCATTTTCCTGAGCCTGATGCTCCAAGAAATAATGGTCCGTTTTAATAAAAGCCGCTCAGGATGAGTTTTGATTTCACAATGTCGCATTTCACACGCCGCTTTCTGTGCGTCTTCTTGCAATATTAATTGATCCCTTACTGTGTTCCTTTAAAACACGCTAAGGGGGAAAAAAAGATGGAACAACAGTGATTACAAAGGTTACTATGACCATAACGCAAAATCCAACAACTATACGATTGCAACGCCATACAACAGACTACACGAAAAGCAGAAAACAAGTAGCGCTAGAGAGCTCCAGACACGCAATAGGCATACTTACTAAAGAGTGGACTGATATTAGGGAAGTCAGAATGGGGAGAATCTTTGCAATTCGTGGCTCCAGAGGTTATGAATGTCTGTATTGAGTCTGTAAAAGACTGACATTGACAGATTGCTACAGATTAAAATCATCAAGAGCTCAGGGGATAGTGCAGAAACATGATGTCGAAGCAAAAGGTCATTCATGATCTCAGTGAACGGCGAGGCGGACTTGATGTTTGCGACTTGTGTCCGTGTGGAATGAAAGTACATTGACACGTTTGTTCCGAATTGAAGTGTACGCAGGAAGCAGGAAGCTGGAAGCTGAGGGAGACACCGAGCAAACCGATGCAGATGGGACTGCTGGAGCTGCAAAGGCCCTTTCTGCAGCACGAATGAAATTGCACAGCACAGGGGAGAGAATTGATGCATTGAATTTGGGTTGAGCGGCCCAGCATCCTTTCACAAGTCAGGGTTTACTGGGATATAAGGTATTAGAACAAACATGGATAGCATTTACTTGGATATAAAAACATTATAAAAGACACGAACTGGGTTTACTGGGATATGAAGACGTCAGGAAGGACACAGGGAGGATTTACTGGCTTTCAGGCACACGATAAACTGTCTCACCTGTTTCCTGCTATCTGTATTTGAATCAATCTCTCAAACTGATTTTATTGCCACACGGGCCAAGGTTGTAAATGCTGAAACGATGCACCAGTAAAGATTGTCCGCTCTCACACATTCCACTACTCGACAGGAGCTGTGAAAATGAATTTCATTGCCCCGTTCTCTGTCGCTCTGGGATTATTTGAATAACAAAATCGATTCTGTGAGCTGGGGAAAATGCTGAAATTTATACACATCAGGTGCAGTGTGTCTGAGAGACAGGACTTCCTTCAGTAGCACCCCATCTGAATCAGACAGCTGCGCCCTTCCTGCGACATTGAGAACGACACAGACACAGATCCCCATGATTGGGAGAGATTCTATCTTTCCCAACAGCTCTGAATTTTTCGCGCTGTGTCAGATGTGGTAATTTGGACAAGGTTCCGAACAGAATTTTAGTTTCTCTGCATGCACAATCTCCATTTTGCACAGCCTTCCACACTTTCCATACCTCCCACTCCCACCACACCCCTCCCATGTCCTGCAAGTCCATGTTTGGCAGGGAGCTGAAGAGCGCATTCGTGTTGTTCTCCTCCAGCACGGCCTGCCAGTGAAAGATTGTTTCCTCCAGCCGCCAATGGAGACAGCGTTGCCCCGGGGGAATAGTGCTAACACAGCCTCCTTGGAGCGGGGGTTCAGAATGGGAAGAAGCTGTTGTTAAAACTCAGTGCTGCTTCAGTGTTAACGGATCTGAGCTGTTGCTGGTTCATCGGTCTCGGGATATAGTTCTGTTCCATGTGGATGGAGTAAATAGGAACAGGTCTCGCGTTCCAATTACAGGCGATCCCTGGAGTTCTGTATCTTGCTTCACTCTTCACTGAGGTGGTCTGATTTTGTTGAGATCGAGTTCAGCCTGAGATCCCTCAGGATCTATGTGGCGAGTATTATTTTTAAAATTCGTTCATAGGATATTCATTCACGGGATGACGGCGTCATTGACTAGGCCAGCATTTATTGCCCATCCCCAATTACTCAGACACATGGTCAACCATATTGCCTGTGGGTCTGGACTCACAGGTCGGCCAGACCAGGAAAAGATGGCAGTTTCCTTACCTAAAGGGCATTAGTGAACCAGATGTGGTTTCTCCAACAATCGATTCACAGTCATCATTAGATTCTTAATTCTCGATATTTATTCTCTTCGAATTCCACCATCTGCTGTGGTTTTGAACCCGTGTCCCCAGAACGTTATCCAGATCTCTGGATTCACACGCCAACGAAACTATCACTATTACATCATGTCCCCATTTTGCCGCAAGTACCTGTGGCTCGTTGGTCTAGGGGTATGATTCTCGCTTCGGGTATTATATAATGCTGATATGCGAGAGAGCCCGGACGAACCCGCCTGCCTTATATCTCTTTTGCCACAATGCCCAAAGAGCTTTCCGAAAAACCAGCTTCGTCAAATGAGGTCGGGTTGCCTGAAGTGGGGATGAGGCAGAAGTACGATTGCAGTGAACACGGCCAAAGAGAATGCTTGTTCAAATCAAAAACAAGTGTTTCAGGTTGTTTGTCCACGCATTCTGACTCTGAGTGAAAATTCCAGCTGCATTATTGTTTAGTTCAGGGCGTGGAACTTGCGGAAGCGGGAATGCGAAGTGATTGGAGACAGCGTTGAACAGATTCACGTGAATGGTGCCGTGTATGAGGAATGTCCGTAATGAAGTTAGATGGGAAAGTTGGGAAATCTCTCCTTGGAGAACAGAAAGCTGAAATTTTGTACAGAAAGTGGCAGGGTCACTAAAACGCTGTCTAACAGTACTAAAGACGCAGATTCAATCAACACAAAGGGAAAATTGATGGTTATGTCACAAATAACAATGGGCAGAGTTACACAGAGAAGGCAAGAGAATTACATGAAATGACACTCATTTGCTCATTGTGGAGAGCGGCACAGATAAGGTGGGCTGCATGGCCTCCATCTGTGTTGTGACAAATTTTGTGATTCTGAGTGAAATCTGAATGTGGGAATAACAGAATGTGGGGCATTAGACAAAGGTTATGTTTACACAGGCGAGACACATCTGCGCAACAGGGTATTACACAGCAACAATGATTTTTTAAAAATTCGTTCTTGAAGGTACATGCCACACGCCAAATTAAAAGCCTAAAAAGCACACAGTTCTCCCAAGCAGAGTGGCGCAGCGGGAGCGTGCTGGGCCCATAACCCAGAGGTCGTTGGATCGAAACCATCCTCTGCTATTCCTTATAAGCGCGATTTGTGATTTGCAGAAAGTCAGGTGTCTGCAATAAATCGTTCACTTTGGCACACAGGTGAGGTGACACACTTGTCAAGATCGCAGCAGTTTTCTCCTGTTCACCGTTCGTCTTCTCGAAGTTGGGACGAAACTGGGGGAGTTGAAACTTATTCCTTCCAGTGTTTTTCCAAGACCTGCAGTAATTGCACACACTGTTTCAGACATGAATAACAAGAGGATAATCATGTTGGAGACAGCATCACAGCACAGACACATTTGACCATTATTAGAACAGATATCACCGATTGTGAATAACCTCAGAGAGATGCAAGCGACAGAGAGTCGCCGTGGATTCGATGGGCTGAACGGCTTCTTTCTGCACGGGAATGACGCCATGGGTTTATGACGTAACTCTCCCTGTCGCTGTGGCTGAAGCACAGTTTACAACTTCTTTAAAATTCCCAGCTCATCTTTCTCACTGTTCTGATGCCCTGATCAGGTTTGAATCTGATCTGCAGGAACTGGAATTGTTTCACTGCCTCATATCAGTAAATGTCACTGAGAACATTGGAGTCAGTGTCCCAGCGTCAACAGAGGAGGGGAAGCTGAAGTAGTACCACACACTGCCATTTGGCACCTTTTAAATTCCCAAACCACTCAATCACTGAAGCTCCTTGGAATGGAAAGAAAACAGAATTTTTAAAATATCAACTCGTCTCAACTTTGTGAATCTTTAGAACTGGGAATCAGAGGCACATGAAGGGTGAACTGTCCAACTGAGTAGAGACAGTTAAACTACCTTCCCTTCTTTAAGTGGCCTGGACATTCATTGATCCGAGACATTAAAAGGATTCCCTCCAGGCACTGCTCAGCCTTTGCTGCTGTTATTGTGAGGACAATAAATCCTCACTCCCTGAGCAGGCCTCGAGCCCAGGCAATAGTGGTGAAACTACAGTACCTTTACCACTAGACCACCTGGGAACAAGCAGACGCATCATTTCTTAATAACACAGCTTCTGGCTTTTATTTCATTGGTAATCAGTTGCTCCTGCAAAATGATCGCATCATTGAGTTTTTACAGTATGGAAAGAGACCGAACATCCCAGTTTCCAGCACTTGGCCTTTTAGCCTTGTGTGCTCTCATGTTTCAAGTGTTCATTTCAATGTTATTTTCCCTGTAACATTTTAATCTCACGCATCACTACCAATGAGACTGAAGTTTGAGATGGGAAAACTGTGTTCATGCCCCCTCGGGGAAGTGAACCTCATTTTCACTCATAGCAGGAAACAAACAAGGACACCTTCCACCGAGAGTGCCAGAGGCTTTAGGAGAGCGCAGCCCCCAGAAAGCAGAATTTCACTCACTTGGCTCTATTGTCCCAGTGCAGACTTCAAAACTAGAACCTGTTTACAGCAACGAAAGGAAGCAGTCGGCGGCTGCCCCGGCTTTGTGTTCCTCCTGCGTTGTTCACCTCTCACTCTGCAGTTTTCCGGCTTCACCTCGCTCTTCCGGTCAAACTTCGCTCACGTCAGCTGCTTCCTGCCATTCCGAATGCTCTTCCTCAAGTCCGTGGTCGGACAAACAGGAATGTGGAATTTCAAACACATTTCTCGCCTGTGCAGGAAATGATGTTGTCATAATTTCAGCTAAGATTGATAGAGCGCCTGTCGATCTTGGAAGCAGCGGTTGTGCAAAATTTGCCACAGACCCCAGTGAGACTCGAACTCACGACCGCTGGTTTACAAGACCAGTGCTCTAACCACTGATCTATGGAGCCATTCAAACAAATCTGGGAAGAGGGTCTCATGTGTTAGAAACGACAAAGTAATAGATAATTGGAGACCTTGTGTATAATGAACCAAGACGGAATAAAACCGAAACAGAGCAGAGGGGCATCACGTGCAGAAAGACGGGAGAATGCAAGGCCGAATCAGAGTATCCTGAGTCACATAAACAGATCTTTCCTGGTCGTCCAGTGATTACGATTCGGTGCCTTCACTGCCATAGCCTGTTAATGGTTAACATTTACAGGAATAAATACGAAATATTGACTGATCTTTAGAAGCAGAATTATGTCATTGACCAGTCAAAATCGATTCACTCCATGTTCCAGTTCCACATCAGCAATGCCAGCTGCAACTGTCTGACGTGTAATCGGTTTAAAACAAGAATAGAGGGGAGGTCAGGAAAAGTGAAGGGCAATGGTAGTTTGTGAGATTTGACTGTCGGCCGAGTGGAGCCAGGCTCAACGTGGGTGCTGAAGACCAGTCTTCACTGTTTACCCTGGTATACAGATCACATTGGATCAATCACACAAGGACTCTCCTTTGTGTGTTGTCCTTTGCACATCACAACTCGGTTCAGTGCCTCGAGGGATTCGGAAACTTTTAATTTGGCAACGAACTCAGGTCAGTGGTCCACAAACTAAGCTGTGTCGGGCCACTATTTAAACGGGCCACCACTCATTGCAACGACCCAGAACTATACAGAGAGAGGAAGAACACCAATACAAAATCTTCGTTTTGAACGGATATCCCTGCAATTTCATCCGCAGGTGCCTACTAAATAGCAACAGAAAGAGGACACATTATGCCCTAACACACTGGCTACACTGCCATACATCAAGAACATATCAGAACTGACAACTCCTATGACCACTAGGAATTACGGTAGCACACAAGCCCAAAGCCATGCTACGACAAACACTCACAAGGATTAAAGACCACATACCCATGACATGCAGAACCGACATAGTTTACAAAATACCGGACAACGACTGCCACAAACATTGTAACAGAGAGACAGGAAGGAAACTAGCCATCAGAATACATGAACATCAGTTAGTGGCAAAATGACATGACGAACTTTCCCTAATATCAGTACACTCGGATAATGAAGGCCATCAGTTGAACTGGGACAACATAACCGTAGTAGCCCAAGCCAAATATAGACACACATGGGAATTCCTGGAAGCATTGTTCTCAATCCATAATGCAATCAGCAAACATATAGAATTGGACCCCATATACAACCCATACAGAACAGAACGGGAAATGACAGAACTCACCGCAACTGACCGGGCAGTATAAATTCTGAGTGGAGTAGAACAACAGCGCTTCATCGGAAGTCTCACTCATGATGTTACCTGGTATGGTGACGAAACGTCTGAACGAAAACAAGCCAGCTGGGCGAGCCAGTTAACAACATCAACTTTACCGTTTAATGTGTGGCTCAGTGTCAGTCTTTGTGATATTATACACACACTGTTGTACCCGCTTCTCCCGACGTACACAACGTACCCCGACAAAAGGCAGCTTTATGTGGAACACAAGCAGTTTCTCCTGACAATGGGTACCGTTGCCATGAGCTGGGATATGAAATAGACAGTGAGCTGAAGTAACCCCACACTCATGTTACTCATTTACCTTTCAATTTCAATTTTCAATTTCCAAAACCCAGCGATCCAATCACTTCAGCTGCTGGGAATCTGACAAAAACAGCGCTGGGCATACATTCCTCTTCGGAAGCATCTGTCAATTTGCAAGGGTAGAAAAGCTGTCAACTTCACTCGAGCGAGAGAGGATACAACATTTCAATCTTCCAAACCAAAGTCAGACGCCGTATCAATTACACCACTGGCTCCACACGTCTCGCTGCAGCTTTCATCCTTGTGATGTAATCAGGGATACCGGCGGATAAAGCATTCGCAAGGTGAATATCCAGCAAAATAATCGCCGTCACTGCTGCACTTCAATATTCTCCACTTTGTGAAGCGGTGAATTTCACTGGCAAACGAAACACGTTCGTCCTTGTATGCCTGCTTTACTGTCACCCGTTTCTCTGCCACCCGTTTCTCTGCTGGAACTTTCTATCGTTTTATTAACAGTCATTGCAAAGTTCTGCCTCTCCTATCTTTTTTAAAAAATTATTTCCTCACAACTTAAGAATGTCCCCTCGTCTTGAAATCTCCCATCCTAGGGAAAAGGCAACTACAATTAGTACTATCTACACGTCTCATTATTTTATGAACTTCTGACAGGTCGCCTCTCAACCTCCTAAGCACCAGAGAAAAAAGTCCAAATCTAGCCAACCTTTCTTTATAAATCAAACCTTTCATACCAGGCAACATCCTGGTAACCCTCTTCTTAACACTCGCCAGCTTAATTATATGCCTCCTGTAATTGTGCGACCGAAACTGCACACTGCATTCCAGAAGATGCCTCACCAACATTCTGTCCAACCTCAATATGACTTTCCCAACTCCTGAATTGAAACGATTGAGCAATGAAGGCAGGCGTGCCAAAAGCCTGTTTAACCTTTCTGTCCATATGTGATGTAAACTTCAAAGAATTATGTACCTGCACCCCGAGGTCCCTAAGGAGGCACCTTAACAGTGAGACAAAGTCTGTGGGCGGTTGGGGAATAGTTTCGAATTTCTTTGACTTCACATGTAAAGAAATTTATTGTACACGTGCAGCTGAATAAGATCGGCAGTTCATTCTCCGTGAAGAACTATAAATGAAACTGAACATTTTTTCAATTAAAAAGTAAAATTAGACCCTCTCGAGTCGGAAGGAAAGCGTCGCTCAGAGGCACAATTCCCGCTTTAAAATGGTGCCTTAATGATTCGACCACATTCCGATGATGTTCGGAACATTTCATACTTTCCGAACTCCACCCAAGAAATCCAGAAACAAGGCTCTGTCTCTTTACATTTTGAACCCTCCCTTCCTCTCAGCAGTTCTTTATTTTAAGCTGATAAAAATTCTGACCAAAGTTGAATGTAACATTCGCACGTTTCGCTGAGATAAATCTAATTCCTTTTTTGAATGTTTCAATGACCTGTGGAGTTTGCATCAAATTGAATGAATTGAAGCGAGTTAAACAGCTTTTTCCCGCCACTTAATTCAATTTTGAATAGCCATATGAGAAATGTTTGCGATCTGAAAAAAAAATCTTTTATTCTCTCTCTGCAAATAATTTTTCATATTTCGAACATTTCCAAGACGTTTGTCGATCGTTGAATCATTTCCAAATCCTCAGAAACTGGCAATTTCCCATAAACTTTGTTCAAAATTGACTGTTGCCACGACAACAGAACAATGAGTCGAAAGTCATGAACCTGAAAATCGCCTAATTTTGAAATTCAAGAAATAGGACGCACTGAAGTTGCATCGGATCTTCACGATCTCCCCGAACTCTCTGTGACGAACAGAATCCAAGCGAGAATGAGCTTTTTGCTAAGATTACAGCAGAGAACTGAGAGGACTCCATCTGAAGATTTTCCAAGACACTGAAGATTTCTTCTTCCTGTGTGACATGTTTTATTTTGATCAAAGAAATGCTTATTCGCGGGTAGGGAGGGACAGGATTGTGAGTATTCCCAGCATTTTCCAAGTGTAAAGGCACGACTCTGTAAAAACAACAAAAGTGAAAGCCTGTGACAGACTGAGAGGCACATTTAATTCACTGACACAAGGAACAAGGAACAAGGCAGAAGAAATACTGATGAACCAACTTTCACTGTGAAGTTGTAGCTTCTTTAATGTTCTCGTCGTTAGGAAGGAGCTTTCTCCACTGTAGCCTTGGTTTAAAATTCAGACAGAGAATGACTCCATGTTGCTGTTGTGTAGTAGTCACAGTGGACAGGGCTTCTTAGCAAAGATAAGCCAGGCCGTTGAGTGTTTGTGGGGTGGTGCTGGCAGTCAGTCTCACTTAGAATGACTTTACATTCAGTTTGGAAGAATCCAAAATGTTATCGGTGGAAAACAAATGCAGAGGGAACGGAGTGAAAGGGCCGTGATTAGCTACAAGGCGTGACAGCGTGAAACTAAGACTATAATTTTATCCAAGTCCACCCCCCAAACAATATTGGACCTATCGATTAAATAAGACCATGGACAAAATGATGGAGGAGCAGTAGGAATAAATTAGGAGCAGAAATATTCGACCCAACGAGTCTGCTGCATCTTTCAACGATAATCTTCAACTCCGTTCTGCTGCCTGACCTGGGTACCTCTTGACCATCTTACTGATTAGAGGTCTGTCTAACTCAGTTTGACAATACCCAACAATTCAGCTTCAACAGCCGTCTGCAGGAAAGAATTCCACAAGTTCACTGGCCCCGAGCGAAGAAATTCCTCCTCATATCTGAATTAAATGGGTTAAACCTTATTCGGATATGATGTCCTGAACTCCTTCTCTGTCATGCTCAGGGAAAGCATTTGTCCATATTTACGCTGTCAAGACCCCTAAGAATATTGAATGTTAATAAATGCTGTTATATGATTATAAACTCCAGTCAGCCTCCTGTGTTCCAAGGAGAACAGTCCCAGCCTAACCAAACATTCTGCAAAGTTTCATCTTATCCAGTCCTGGCAACATTCTTGTAAATCTCCGCTGCAACCTGCAGAGTTCTTGGATATTTTTAAGGCAGATAGAGAGATATTGTGCTTAGCAAAGGTTATCAAGTTTTTCAGGGATTGACCGGAATAGGGATTTAGGATTAGAATCCGATTGACCCTGCATATATACAATGTTAGGGCACTGAATTTCTCTGATTCCAGGGCTGGGAACTGGGGTTAAATGATCTTCTGCAACAGTGGTTATTTCCTTGTGTGAGGAAACTGCTGATGCAGCCGATGTAAAACTCGATTTACATTTGAGAAATATATACAAGACCGCAGCCCAGAACAATTACTTCATTTCCACCCGAATATTAATTACATTTGCCAAGTGAATATAAGAAAGTCATGTTTTTATTTTGAAACATAACAAATGGCCACTCAGCCCATTGAACCTGCCTCGCTGATCAATGAAATTATGTATGAACTTCTGCTTCACTGACATTTTTCTGCACTATCCCATGATTTCTTAATATGTTTAATCTAACGAAATCTATCAACCTCAGTTTTGCATACTCTGAATGCTGGACATTGACATCCTCCATGGCCCTGCATTCGATAGATTTTGTCCACTCATTTCAGTATGCTATTTGATGAGTATTTCTGTTGTGTTTCTGGTGCTGCTCCTGGCATGCCCTCCAGCAGTGTGCTTATTGTACGTTGCCCGGTGCCTCGTTGTTAAGCGCCATGGTCGTATAATGGCCAATACTCTGCATATAGCCACAGCAGCTTCGACTTGAATCCGAATCACGGCAATGTTTGTTTTCCCTTTTATTTTCTCTTAATATATGCAATAGTAACACAGTAGAAGATCAATTAATATTGCAAGAAGGCATACAGAGGCGTGTGAAATGCCAAGGTTGTGGTGACATTTGTACAATGGTTAGAGATTACCTTGATTCAGGAGATAAGCATGTAGAATCTGTTTATGTAGAGATGAGGAACAGTGAGGGAAAGAAGTCACCAGTGGGTGCAGTCTACAAGCCTACTAACAGTAACCACAACATGAAAACAAGCGTATAAAAAACAGATACTGTGTGTGACAGATAAAGGGACGACAATAATCATGGGTGACCTTAATTTTCCCCTCTCCCACTCCCAGCTCCATGGCAAATAAAGTTTACAGAACCATAAACAATTTATCAAATATGTCCCATAGAACAACACTGGAAATATCCTGGCCTTCGAATAATTTACACGTACTTAGTTTCTTTCTTTGTGAACTTTAGGAAAGGAGACCATTTTTTGCCAGAAAAATAAATATGTCATTCACCTCTGTTTGCTTCATGCTCAAGAACACTCAGGTTCCTTTGTACCCCTTTTTTTGGAAATTTCTCTCGATTTTAATAGTAGTCTACCTTTTGACGCTTCCTACCAAAGTACAAAAACTCATACTGCCGACATGAAACTGCATGAGCCAAGTTTTTGTCCACTCACTCAACCTATCTATATCCCTTTGCAGATTCACATATCCTCATCACAACATGCCCTCCGCCTATTTCGTATCTTCTGCAAAACTGAACACATTACATTCTGGCACTTCCTCCAAGTCATTAATACAGAGATAAATAATTGCAGCCCTATGACTGACCATTCTGACACTCCACAAATCATATCTTTCCAACTTGAAAAATACCCATTAATCTCGATTCTGTATTTTATGTTAATTAAACAATGGGCAGCCCATGCTCATTTATACCTAACAGCGTAAACCCCTACCTTGTGCAATGACCTGAGATATGGCTCCTTATTGAGTGCCTGTGAAAAATTCAAATGCACTTCATCTGCCGTTTGTCTTTATCAACTATGCTTGTAAGATGACCAAAGAAGTCTGGCAAAATTTTCAAGTGTGATTTGCCTTTCAACAAACGATGTTGACTGTGCTTGATTGCAATAACCTTTTATAAACGACCTTTATTTCTTCCTTTACAATTGTCTCGCATTTTTCAAATGACAGATAAGACATTGGGACAGATGGAAGTATTTTGGCCCATCAAGTCAATTACACCTTTAAATGAGATCATGGCTAATCCTCAACTCCACTTTTCTGCCTTATCACAGTCGCCCTTGAATCCCTAAATGACTAAATCTCTGTCTATCTCAGCCTTGAATACACCCAGCCTTATCAGAACTCTGTTGGAAGAATTCCACAGATTTGTTACTGTCTGAATGGGAGAACATCCCCCTCATCTCTGTATTAAATGGGCAACACCTTCCCCTGAGATTACGCACCCGGGTGTAAATCAGAGCACAGCAAACCCCCAAAGTTAGTTATGAACTCCATGGCACATCCAGCGCCAATTGTGAGTATTTGAAACAGTTTCGTTTTTGACCGATGGTTAAACAAACTGCCCTGATTTGCACATTAGATTGTCCAATGAAGAATCTGCTTCAAAAGTACTCCATTGGTTGTGATTGAGATAGTGGTGAAAGGCGCTTTCAAAATACAAAAAATACAAATCTTTCTTTCTCAATCCATTGATCTATTAATCTCTTTGCTCATAAAAATGGATTCTTCCCATTCACTCTATTTCTCAATAATGTAGTTCAATTCAATCTCCGTTCTGATCAAGTACAGTTTGACAAGAAATATAAGGGTTGTGGCACGGACAAGACAAGCCGAATGCTCCTCTTTCCTTTTGAACCCATTCCATGAGAAATGTAAAAGGTTAGCTTCACTCCTATAGTCGTGGCCGAGTGGTTAAGGCGATGCATTAGAAATCCTTTGGGGTTTCCCCGCGCAGGTTCGAATCCTGCCGACTACGTTCCCTAAACATGTATGTTTCTTTTCAAATAACCTTCTGATCAATGAGTTATTGCTCAAACTCGAGAAAATCCGTCTCACGACGCCACCGGAGAGTCTGGTCATTTATTGACATTCAGAGAACACGCGTTCTGAACAAGAAACTTACCATACTCAAAACTTCAGCTCTGTTTCTCTTTCCACAGGTACCACGAAACGTGTTGAGTTTCTGCAGTATTCTCTGTGTTTTATCGACATAAATGGTTTTGCATTAAATATCTTGAATTGCAGTCCTCTGGTAACTGACCCTGGTCAGCGTCTACAGTTTCTCCCGACAATCACCCCGCCTATTCCCGCCACTCCCTCCCCCACTGCTGTGAACACCACCAGGAAATCTCTGGTTAAATTTTTTGCTCCAAAGAGAACATTTCCGATCTCGGGAATCACTCCATTAAACAAGATTTCCTCATCCCTGCACATGTTGCAAGGCGGAGGATTGGGAAGAGATTTTGGGAAAATATTAACAGTTGGAAGTGGGGGGTGGGGCGATGTTAAGGAAGCAAAACAGAAAACCCAATCTCCAGCTTTTTGAATCTTTACAAACTCTTGGAAACCGGAATCACAGGAGAATGAAGAGTGAAATTTCC
>NW_025969988.1:0-13182 GCF_021869965.1 Rhincodon typus | reverse complement strand
AATTGTCAAACTTGGCTGATGTTGACTTACAGGAGATATCCCTTCTGTCTTCCTCCAGGCAAATACTCCAAGGACCAAGATGATGTAATATTTCGTCGGTACAAAGCCAAGTGTGAGCAGCTGCTTCTAACTAACAGCAGGTATGTTACTGCGATCAGAATGGAGAATATCCTTTCCACAGTGACAGAGCGGATTGAATCAGACTTATATTGAGCTCAATTTCCAGAGATGTATCCAAAGATACAACCAACCAAGCACAACTGAGGAAAGGCAAGTTTTTTTTTGTTTCCATTGTCAATTGACATCATGCTAGTTCCAATTAATTTCATTGATAGCCCATTAACATTCACATCATGTTTGAAATGTTAACGGCTGACTCCTTGTTGAAAGTACTCGAACAGGAACGGAATCAAGTTTACACTTAGTAAGGGTATTTTAAAATGTCACAAACCAGACAAAGAAAGACTCCTCCTCCCGCCCCCTTGATCATGACCCCGCCACTGACCACCAAAACATCATCTCCCAGACCATCCACAACCTCATCACCTCAGGTAACCTCCCACCCACAGCCTCCGACCTCATCGTTCCCCAACCCCGCACCACCCATTTCTGCCTCCTTCCCAAAATCCACAAACCTGACTGCCCTAGTTGACCCATTGTCTCTGCCTGACCTTGCCCCACCGAACTTATCTCCAATTATCTCGACTCCATTTTCTCCCCCCTGGTCCAGGAACTCCCCACCTACGTCTGTGACACCACCCATGCCCTCCACCTCCTCCAAAACATCCGATTCCCTGGTCCTCAACACCTCATCTTCACCATGGACGTCCAGTCCCTGTATACTTGCAATCCCCATGCAGATGGCCTAAAAGCCCTCCACTTCTTCCATCTCCCGCAGGCCCGACCAGTCCCCCTCCACCGATATCCTTATCCGCTTAGCTGAACTCGTCCTTAACCAAAACATCATCTCCTTCAACTCCTCCCACTTCCGACAGACAAAGTGGGTGGCCATGGGTACACGCATGGGCCCAAGCTATGCCTGCCTCTTTGTAGTATACATGGAACAGCCGCTCTTCTGCAGCTACACTGGCCCCATCCTCTGTTATATCGATGACTGTATCGGCGCCGCCTCGTGCTCCCGTGAGGAGCTCGAACAGTTCATCCACTTTACTAACACCTTCCACCCCAACCTTAAGTTCACCTGGACCATCTCTGATACCTCTCTCTCCTTCCTGGACATCTCTGTTTCCATCTCTGGCAACCACCTGGAAACTGATATCTATTTCAAGCCTACTGACTCCCAGAGCAAACTCGAATGCACCTCCTCTCACCCACCTTCTTGCAAGAATGCCATCCCCTATTCCCAATTCCTTCGCCTCTGCCGCATCTGCTCCCGAGATGAGGCATTCCACTCCCAGACATCGCAGATGTCCTCGTTTTTCAAGGACTGCAATTTCCCCTCCACAGTAGTCAAAAATGCCCTCGACCGCATCTCTCGCATTTCCCTCAACTCATCCCTCACACCCACCCTCCACAATAACAACAAAGACAGAATCCCTCTTGTCCTCACGTATCGCTCCACCAACCTCCGGATTCAACGCATCATCCTCCGCTACTTCCACCACGTACAATCTGACCCCACTACCAAGGACATTTTTTCCCTCCCCACCCTTATCTGCCTTCCGGAGGGACAACTCTCTGTGACTCCCTCATCCGCTCCACACTCCCCACTAGTCCCACCACCCCTGGCACTTTTCCCTGCAACCGCAGGAAGTGCTACACCTGCCCCGACACCTCTTCCCTCATCCCCATCCCAGGCCCCAAGAAAACATTCCACATTAAACAGATGTTCACCTGCACATCTGCTAATGTGGTGTATTGTATCCAATGTTCCCGTTGTGGCCTCCTCTACATCGGGGAAACCAAGCAGAGGCTTGGAGACCGCTTTGTCGAACACCTACGCTCGCATCGTGACAAATGACTACACCTCCCAGTCGCAAACCACTTCAACTCCCCCTCCCAGGCCTCCTCCAGTGCCACAACGATGCCACCCGAAGGCTGCAGGAACAGCACCTCATATTTTGCTTGGGAACCCTGCAGCCCAATGGTCTCAATGTGGACTTCACATGCTTCAAAATCTCCCCACCCCCAATCTCATCCCAACACGTCCCCGTCTCCTTGACCTGTCCATCTTTTCTCCCACCGATCCGCTCCTCCCACCTGCACTTCCTGCCTACTAGCCTCATCCCCACCTCCTTGAATTGTCCGTCTTCCCTCAACTGACCAACCCCCATCCCAACTCCCTACCTACACTTACCTTTACTGGCTCCAGCCCCACCTCCCTGACCTGTCCATCTTCTCTCCACCTATCTAGTCCTTTATCCACCTGCCATCATCGTCTCCTCACCTCTCTATTTATTTCAGAATCCCCTTCCCCTCCCCCATTTCTGAAATAGGGTCCAGTCCCAAAACGTCAGCTTTCCTGCTCCTCTGATGCTGCCTGGACTGCTGTTCATCGAGCTCCACACCTTGTTACCCCCTCAAAGAAAGACATCACGTTGTTACATAGTTTCAACAACCATGTGTGACAAGTAGTGTTGCTGACAAGTAGCAAATCACTACTGAGCGCATACAGACACATACACAAAGGTGCTGACTGATTCAGACTGAGTCCCAAATATGCTCATTGTATCAACACATAAGATACAAAGACTAACAACAATGTATACCCATACACACTGCAGGTACCAGAAGCGAATACAGACAAAATGTTTATGGCTTTTTGTTATATAAGCAGAGGAGTCTACAGGACAGAACAAAGACCTTTCAGCCCATCAAGTTGATAGTAGACAAAAACAAGCACCTGACAATTCTAATTCCATTCAGCCAGTATTCCATTGCAATAAGTGTGTCATGGCAGTATAAGATTTGCCAACTCCAACTTTATCACAACATAATTCTCAACTTGTTCACCTTCAGGAATAGAAACCATATTTTCCACCTATCTAGCTTATTTTTTTTTTTTTTAAAAAGAACATTGTTTAACTTTGTTTCCAAATTCACTTTAGTTTTCTACAGTGTCACTTGCCCCTCCCAATGAAATATTACAAAAAAGCAATTTCTTCACATTAATGATATAATCACCATTTAAAACAATGAGGAATGATCCATTTAACTAAATCTTGTAATTGTTAAATTTTATCATCTATTAGCAAAAAGAGTTCAACCATGTTCAATAAGTTTAAATCTTCTCCACTGTAAGACAGAAAATACAAGTCCTTTTGCTTTCCTCATCCCCACCACAGAGCATCATAAGAGTATTGCTGATGGCTTGCACCATTACACCACCGAGCAGGGTTATGTGATATCCATGATAGAAGAATTAAGTGAATTAGCCAATACTCTTTCCTGTAGAAGGAACATTGTGGTCATTCAGCTGAATACAGTTGATTTGTTCATTGCCCTTTCCCTTAGACTCTAACAAAGGAAATCACATCTATCCATTCCTCAGCATTATTCGCAAAATTATGTTACTATGCACTAGAAAAGCTGATGACATCCTGAAGAACAGCCCTTGATATAATTTCTCCCAGTTAGACTCTGCACTGTTGGAGTTACAAAACCCTTTGCTTTTACATTACACAATCCATTACACAAAACAAATGCATGGAGCAAAAACTGACAGGTACGGGTTGATAACTGCACTCATACATTCTCAAAGCAGAAACTGACAGGCATGGATTGGTAACTAAATTCACAGATTCACAAAGCAGCAGCTGGCATGTACAAATTGATAACTATACTTCGATATTCACAGAGCAGAAACATATAGAGAAAGATTAATATCTGTACTCTTATTCATGTTGTAGAAACATATATGTACATATTGCTAACTACACTCATAAACACATACATCAGAAACTGACGAGGAGAAATTGCTATTTATATTTCTATACCAGAGCTGGTAAGTCCAAATTGCTAAGCACATTCACATATTCACAGCACACTCACTGGCTGATAGGGAAAGATTGATAAATGCCCTGAAATAGTCACGTAGCAGAGATTGCCAGTTACAGATTAATAACTGCACACTCAGATACACAGAGCTGAAACTGACAGGGAATGACCGGTAAATAGACTCAGACGTTCACACGGTAGTTACTGACAGAGAAAGTTTGATAACAAATCTATCCACATAGCAAAAACCGACAGGAACAGGTTAATAATAAAACTCCCAGTTTCACATTGTTTAAATTGACAGGTACAGTTTTATCACTAACCTGACATTTTCACAGAGCAGAATCTGACAAGTACAGATCGATAACTAAACTCAGATTGACAAGCAAATATAAACAGGTACAGAAATGACAACTACACTCACGCATTGACCATCAGAAACCGAAGGTATAGATGCACAACTATACTCATTCACATGGCAATAACGGAGAGCTACAGCTTGATAACTACAGTCACCCACCTGCATTACAGTAACTGTCAGGGACAGATTGATGACACTCACATTCATATGACAGAAACTGACAGGTACTGATTAATATCTAAACCCACATTTGGAAATAGCAGAAACTGACAGAGACCGATAATTATACTCTCATTATCATTGCAGAAACTGAGATTTATAACTGCACTCTCACATTCACATAACAGAAACTGAGAGTACAGATTTGATAACCATAGTCGCACATTCATATTGCAATAAGTGACCGGGATGGAATGATCCTACCTATGAAATATTACAAGAAAGCAAGAAAACAATGTCATTTGTTCAAATTATCAACACAGCTTCCCACAAAATCCTGATATCCTGAAAATCTACAAAAACTAGATCAGGCCCTGGCAATTTATCCACCTTTTATGTTTTTTTACCGCCTCTAACACCTCCTGTTATGTCATGTGGACTGTTTTCAAGACATCCATATTTATTTCCCCAAGTTCCCTCGCCTCCACAAGGACAGAATGATAACTAAACTCTTATTCAAATAAGAGAAACAGATGGGGAGAGAATGATAATTACTCACATTCGCAAACCTGAAACTGACCAGTGCAGATGAATAACTACACTCAGATTTACAGAGCAGAAGTTGATGGTGACAGCATGATAACTGCTCTCACATACTCACAGAGCAGAATCTGATGGTATATGTTCATAACAGAACTCTTACATTCACCTTGCAGAAACTGACAGGTATAGATTAATAACTGCACTCTCAGATTGACAAAGCAGAAACTGACAGGAACAATTTGATAAATACACTCACATAGCAGAAACTGACAGGTACAGATCAATTCTCTCATATTGACATTGTAAACCAAGAAAAATTGGTACAAATTAATAACTGCAGTCATATACTGTCATTGCAGAAATTGACAGGTACAGGATGATAACTTTCATCCCATTAAAAAAAACAGAGACTGGCAGAGACAGATTGATAACTGCATTCCCACATGTTTCCTTTTTTTTTTATTCATTCATGGGATGTGTGTGTCACTGACTATCCCTAATTGTGCACAGAAGGCAGTTAAGTGCCAACCACATTGCTGTGGGTCTGGAATCACATGTCAGCCAGACCAGGTAAGGATGGCAGATTTTGTTCCCAAAAGGACGTTAGAGGACCAGATTTTTTTCGTGGAGAATTGGCAGTAAACTCTTATTTTTAGTTTATTGTTGAATTAAAATTCCACCATCTGCCATGATGGGATTTGAACCGGGGTCCACAGAACAATATCTGGCCCTCTGGATTAATAGTCCAGCAATAGTACCATTAGATTATTGCCTTTTCTATTCACATTCACATAGCTGAACCTGACAGTTATGGATTGGTAACTAGACGCTCAAATGCATGGAGCTAAAAGTGACAGAATATATTGATAACTGCACTCTTATATTAACAGAAGGGTTGCTGACAGGAACGGATTGATAACTGTATGCACAAATTCATATTGCAAAATTTGGCACGTACAAATTGATAAATGCACTCACACATTAGCAAACCAGAAACTGATGGGCAGAGGGTAATAACTAATGAATTAATAATTAATCATTCACAGAGCAGAAACTTGCAGGTCTCGTCTGATAATTACACAAGAATATTCACTGGGGAGAAACTGACAAGGTCCAGATTGATAATGACAATCATATTCACACAACAGAAACTGGTCGGTACACATTGATAAGCACACTCGCTCAATTACAGAACAGAAACTGACAGTCACAGACTGATAACTACATTTTCATATTCATGTGTCTGAAAATGACAGGTACGATTTAATGAATATGGTTGCATTTTTACAAGCAGAAACACTCGGGGTTATGTTAATAACTGCACTCACACATTCACATCTCAGGAACTGACAGGTAAAGATGAAAAACCAAGCTCACATACTGACATAGCAGAAACTGAGAGGCATAGATTGATGCCTGCACTCTTACATTCAGATAGCAGAAAACGACAGGCACAGATGGATAAGTATACTCACCTTGCAGATACTGATACGAACATTCCCACATCACAAACTAACAGATAAAGACTTACAACGACATTCTCATATTCACAAAGGAAAGAAAAACTGTCAAGTACAGTTTGATAACTATACTCAAATAATCACAGAGCAGAATCTCACAGGTACATGTTGATAACTACTCTCTCACATTCACCTTGCAGAAATTGACAGATACAGATGGATAACTACACTGACACATACACAGCTCAAACTGACAGGAATAGTTTGACAACTACACTCATTCATTCATGTGGCAGAAACTGACAGCTACAGATGATAACCACCACACTCATATTCACAGAGCAGAAACTGACAGGTTTACAAGTTGATAATCACATTCACATACTCACAACACACATACTGATAAGGAATGATTGACATATTCACCTAGCAGAAACTGACTGGTACATAATGATAACTACATTTATGTATTCATAAAGCTGAATCAGACAGGTACAATTTGATAACTAAACTCATATTGAAATAGCAGAAACTGAAAGTTAGAGACTGATAGCAACACTCTCAATCTCATAGCTGAAACTGCTAGGTGTTGGTTGATATCTGCACTGAAATTCACATCGCAAGAAGTGGCAGGTACAGATTAATTCCTTTCTTAGATATATAGAGGAGACACTGACAGTGACAGGTTTGGAATTACACTCTCATAGTCACATAATAAACTCACAGGAACAAATGGATAATAACACTCCCACATCACATAGCATAAAATCACAGATGCAGTTTGATATTTACACTTAATTTCACACTGCAGAATCTGACAGGTACAGATAACTGCACTCATTTACTGACTTGGCAGAAACTGACAGGCATAGATTCAAACTTGCGCTCATGTATTCACATTGCAGAAACTGACGGGTACACTCTCGTATGCAGTGAAAATTTCCTGACAAAATTTGAAAATGTTATCCATCTCTAACATTTATCCAAAATTTGATAAAGACGTTGAAATATTCACAGGGCAGAATAACACATGTATATACTGATAATAACACTCTCGCATTCACTGAAGAGAAATTAACAAGGAAAATTTGATAAGTACATCATACATTCATGTTGCAGAGACTGTCAGGAGCAGTTGCTTCCAAAATTCTCATATTCACAGAGTGGAATCGATCAGGGATAGACTAACGATTACACACACACATTCAGCAAGCAAAACTGACAGGTATAGATTGGTAACTACATTTACAGATTCACACACAAAAGTCTGGTAAGAACAGATCGAAACTAAATTCACAGATAAACTCATAGCAAAAACGGACAGGTACAGAATTATGAATACATTCACACATTCACAAAACCAAAACCCAGCAGTGAAAAAATGATAAATAAACACTCCGATTCAGAGAGCAGAAACTGACGAGGAAAGATTGATAAATACACTAACATGTGCACATCGCTGAGACTGAAGGGAACAGATTGACAAATACACCCACACTCTCAGAGCAGAAACTGACAGCTACAGATTGATAACAACACACATGTATTCACATGGAAGAAAGTGGCATGGACAGATTGACTGCAGATTGATAACCACAGTCACACTTTCTCATTGCAGCTACTGAGTGGGACATATTGATTGACAATCACTTGTTCACATGACAAAACTGACAGGTGGAGACTTAAAATGACAGTCAAATTCACATAGCAGAATCTGACAGGCACAGATTAATAACTGCACTCACACATTCACATTGGCTGAAACTGACAGGTACATATTGATAAATGCATTACCACATTAACAAACCAGAAACTGACAGGTCCAGATTAATACTGACACTCTCAGATGAACAGAGCAAAACTGACAGGCTGGTAAGTAAACTTGGACATTGAAATTGTGGAGACTGACTGGTACATATTAATAACTGTATTTGGATTTTCACAGGTAGAGATGGATAACTACATTCAAATATTCATACAGAAAAAGTTGGCTGGTACAAATTGATAACTATATTTACATATCCACAAAACGGAAACTAAGATGACAAATTGATCAATACATTGACATTACAGAAACTGACGGTGCTTTAAGCTGTGGGGCAGTGGGCTGTGTGCAGGAAGGTGGGATTAGAATAGCCATCTGTTTGTCTTTGGGTTGGAATGGACAAGATGGGCCAAACAGCTCTCTTCAGTGCTATATCAATTCAATGAATGCATGGTTCTACATCAATCTGTCCCTGTCAGTCTCTGCTGTGTGAATACATAAGTAATTTAACAAAGGCTTAGATTGTGTGAGTGTAGTTATCATTCACCAAGTAGGAGCTGACATGAATAGATCAACAACTAAACTCATATTCACAGACCCACTTGCATTGGGTAGCCCCATTCATGGAGCTGTACACCTGTTGGTTAGTTTCTGGACTTCACTCAATTGGTATGGAATTAACAGAAAGAAAATTTACCAGACAGGGAGCAGCTTAGAGCAAGAGTGGAATCAGACACACAATTCTGTTCAAATTCCTGGCTTGAAAGAAAATATTGTAATGATTATTAAGTAAACATTGCATTGATCAATTAAATATTATCAAACTTGGCTGATGTTGATTTACAGGAGGTTTTTCTTCTGTCTTTCTCCAGGCAAATACTTGAAGGACTAAGAGAAAGTGATATTCCCTCAGTCCAAAGCCAAGTGTGACCAGCTGCTTCTAACAAACAGAAGGTATTTTACCGCTGTCAGAGCAGAGAACATCCTTCCCACAGGCACAGAGCAGATTGAGTCAGACATACATTGAAGTCAATTTCCAGCGAGATATGCTCAAACAACACAGAGGAAATACAAGTTTTTTTTTTTCACCATTCACAATGCACACCTGCCCAGTTTGAACAAATTTCAGCATTTCAAGTTTGACAAAGATCTGCAGCTCGGCTAGTTGCTGGGATAATGTTGCTGACTTGCTCGCTGAGCTGGCTTGTTTTTGTTCAGACGTTTTCATCACCATGCTCGGTGACATTATCAGTGGAGCCTCTGATGAAGTGATGTGTTCTACTCTGCGTGGAATTTATACTGTCTGGTCTGTTATGGTGAGTACTGTCATTTCTGGTTTTGATCTGTATGAGTTTATATATGGGGTCCGATTCTATATGTTTGTTGATTTTGAAGTATGGATGGAAAACCATGCCTCTCGGAATTCCCATTTGTGTCTATGATTGGCTTGGGCTACTATGGTTACTTTGTCTCAGTTAACTTGATGGCCTTCATTGTCTGAATACACAATACATTCAGACAATGAAGGCCATCAGTTGAAATGGGACAAAGTAACCATATAAAAACTGAAAGAACTGTGGATGCTGTAAATCAGGAACAAAAACAAAGTTGCTGGAAAAGCTCATCAGTAACTGGTTCTGAGGAAGGGTCACTGGACCCGAAAGGTTAACTCTGTTTTTTCCTTACAGATTCTGCCAGACCAGCTGAGCTTTTCCAGCAACTTTGTTTTTGTTGGACAAAGTAACCATAGTAGCCCCAGCCAAACATAGACATGCACAGAAATTCCTAGAGGCATGGTTCTCCACACAAACATATAGAATTGGACCCTATATATAAACCCATACAGATGAAAACTGAAATGACAGTACTCACCATAATGGACCAGACAGTATAAATTCCACGCGGAGTAGAACAACATTGCTTCATCGAAGGCTCCACTAATGATGTCACCTCACATGGTGACGCAACGTGTGAACAAAAACAAGCCAGCTCGGTGAGCAAGTCAACGTCACATTTCAGCATTCATAGCCCATTGACATTTACACCATTTTTGAAGATGGATGGACCGAATACTCGTCCCAAATATACACTCAGGAACTGAATCTAAGCTGCATTAAATCACCCTAATAACAACTACCACATAACAAATCGCATTCTCACTGAGAATATTACTGGCTGCCAGAGAGTTAAGCCACGTTATCAAATCGAAGCTGACAAGCATGTATTGATAGCTCTGCTCATTCATTCACATTGCAGAAACAGGCAAAAACAGATTGATGATGACACTCACATATTGACATAGCAAACCTAACAGGTAAAGTTCGCTAAAAACATTCACAAGTTCACATTATAAAAAGGGATATGTACACACTAATAACTATGCTCACATATCAAACTAACAGGACCTGACATATCCACATCATAGAAACACAGAAGAATAGATTGATAATAACACTCCCAGATTCACAGCATAACCTGACAGGTCCAATTTTATAACTGCATTCAAATATCCACAGATTTAAAAAAAAAAATGTCAGGTGCAGTATGATAACTACACTCCACTTTTCACAAGCAGATTCTCACAGGTACATATTGATTACTAACTTCACGTATCCATACAGCAGAAACTGACAGGGACATGTTGATAACTCGTCACACCACTAATATTGTGGTAATAGTGATGGATAGATTCATGACACTCAGATGTTCACATGACAGAAACTGCCAAATAACTACATTCTCGTTCACATTGCACTTACCAACAAAAACAGGTTAATAACTACAATTTTCGATATCAGAAAGTATGAGGTACAAATGAATAACTGTGCTGCAACATTCACCTAGCAGAAACTGGCATTGCAGATCAGTAACTGAACTCCAATGTTGAAATAGCAGAACCTGTCAGGTAGAGACTGAAAGTGCTAAAATAAAAACTGACTGGTACAGATTGATAAATAAAATCACATTCAAATTTCAGAAACTGGCAGGGACAGATTGGTAAATACGCTCACACATTCACACAACAATAACTGTCATAGAAAGATGAGTAAGCACACTCGTATTCACAATGCAGAAATTGATAAGAGCAAATTGATAATTACACACCCAGTTTCACAGCAAATTAACTGACAGGTACAGTTTTGATAACTACATTCACATGTTCAGACAAGAAACTGACAGGCATATATTGACACTCAGATATGCACCCAGCAGAAATTGACAGGTCCAGATCAATCTGGACATAGCAGAAACTAAGAGGGCCAGGTTAATAACTACAGTCACAACCTTCAATTGCACTAACTGACAGGGACACATTAATGACAACAATTACATTTTCACGTGATAGAAACGGACAGGTACAGATAATAAATACATTTCCGTATTCCCAATGCAGAAACTGAGAGAGAGGCTGTGAAATGAACATAAACATATGGATAACTAAACTCTCAATTACAGCAGAAATTGGTAAATACACGCACACACGTACATAGCAAAGACCTGATAGCGACAGATTGATAACTACAATTACACATTCACACAGGAGAGAGCTTCGGGGATAGACTGATAATTACACAAGCATAATCACTGGAGGAACTGATTGGGACAGATTAATTACTACACACTCACATTCGGTCAGCAGAAACTGATGGAGAGATTGTGAGGGAGTAATAATCATTCACCCAGTGGAAGCTGAAATGGCAGATCGATAACTGCACTCCCATTTTTACACAGCCAATAATGAGAAATAAAACTAACCCTTCGTCAACCTGAAATTCTGAACAACGCAAAATCATTCACACTGTAATCAGGGACTCATTGATAGTGATAAAACAAAAAAAAATCTACACACAAGAGATTGTCACCATTAAAATTTGCAAAAGGTACTGTGTTCAAAATATTCTTAAATGACAATAATCAGTGTGAATACAACTGACGTGTTGACAAATAAAGTTCAGAGAAAATCCATGAAAAACAATTATTGCTAGAAACTGAAATGCACAAAATAACATCCACACTAATTAAGTGCAAAGCAAGATTCCAGGAAGTGAAATGGAGGCAGAAAGCTGCTGACACTGATTGAAGAGCCTAAGGGATAGAGAGTAAAATTTGTGTCATCAGCAGAAAGCGAAAGGCACGGGTCACAGTACATCAGTTCACTTTTGTCATCGCGGTAATCCGAGTAAAACTGATACCGACACACGCTGGCAGGTATTCTGAGGAAAGTATGAATAGTTTAGGCCTATACTCATTGGAGATTTGAAGAAGGACGTCAAACCTTTCGAGGAAACGAAAACTGAAGGGTGTTGACGGAGCAGATGCTGATATAATGTCCTTAAACTTCAGAGAGTGCAGAACAAGAAACACGAGCAAGAGAGAACATTCCCTAACTCCCATGTTCATCAAGCACGATGCAATTGTCAGTAGTTCCATCATTTCCAGGAGTGAAACACACCACTGTCAGATTTCAGTGCATTTTGTCACTTGACAACGAACGTGATGACATTTTTAGACGGAGGAGAAAAGAAAACCATTATCAAAAGATGTAGATTAAATCGCGATTAGGATCTCACGATTTAGAGAAAGCTCGGAGTTTGATCCGTGTACAAAATTTCGATTTGCGTTTGAAATTTCATTGCAGATCCGGGCAGATCCATGTTGTGTCCCACACTAACCAATCACAGAAAGGCTAATGTCATGTTTTAACATTCTTGTAAACTACCCATTCAGGAACAAGGCTTTCTCCCATCCTTCATTAGCATTGCTGACGCCGTCAGGCTATAAAAAGTGAGCTCTGAGCCCACTATTATTCTGTGTTGGATATTGAGTGTCGCAATGGTAGAGGAAAAGAAAGGACAAGTTGCCAAGAAGGGCGCTAAGAAAGTGGTGAAGAGGGCGCCAGCGAAAAGCGGCAAGAAGAGGAGAAGGTCCAGGAAAGA
>NW_025969987.1:7178-13183 GCF_021869965.1 Rhincodon typus | reverse complement strand
GGGCCTCCTGCAGTGCCACAACGATGCCACCCGAAGGTTGCAGGAACAGCAACTCATATTCCGCTTGGGAACCCTGCAGCCCAATGGTATCAATGTGGATTTCACAAGTTTCAAAATCTCCCCTCCCCCTACCGCATCCCAAAACCAGTCCAGCTCGTCCCTGCCTCCCTAACCTGTTCTTCCTCCCACCTATCCCCTCCTCCCACCTCAAGCCGCACCTCCATCTCCTACCGACCAACCTCATCCCGCCCCCTTGACCTGTCCGTCCTCCCTGGACTGACCTATCCCCTTCCTAACTCCCTACCTACACTCACCTTTACTGGCTCCATCCCCGCCTCTTCGACCTGTTTGTTTCCTCTCCACCTATCCTCTCCTCTATCCCTCTTCGACCTGTTTGTTTCCTCTCCACCTATCCTCTCCTCTATCCCTCTTCTATCCGCCTCCCACTCTCTCCCTATTTATTTCAAAACCCCCTTCCCCTCCCCCTTTTCTGATGAAGGGTCTAGGCCCGAAACGTCAGCCTCTCTGCTCCTATGATGCTGCTTGGCCTGCTGTGTTCATCCAGCCCTGCACCTTGTTGTCTCGGATTCTCCAGCATCTGCAGTTCCTACTATCTCAGTTTTATTGTGTTGCTTGGATGATGGTAAAATGTATTGAACCCTAGGAATTATAATGGTTACTTAGGATGTGTTAGGAGGAGCCAGCATATCTCAAAGTATCCTGCATGTTGGAGTAAAAACTGGAAAGGTGTAGGTTTCCAGGTCAAGGAAGCAAATACAGCTTGTAATGGAGCAAGGTGAAACCAGTAAGTCTGGTAAGAGGGCTGGCATCTCCAACGGAAATTATTCAGATGGTCCCAGAATCAAGGTTGTGTTGAAGGTGAAAGAAAAATAATATTTCAGTTAACAACATCTGGCTATGTCGGGTCGCTATGGAGATAGGTTGTACAAGGAGATATTCTTTTGTGTTTGAGGTTAATCTGTACTTTCTCTCACAGAGACAGGCAGAGAGAGACAGAAAGTTAGCAGAGATCAGATTGGATAGTTGTGAGAACATGTGGTATATCTGCTGGCAGCCAGAACAAGGAGCACAGAGACCATTAGCAATCAGGGTGTTCCTCGGTAGACATTACAGTTGGGATTTTTTTCAAGATAAACAATCCAAATTCACGAGGAACTAAAATTGTCAGATATGCCTCATAAAATAAGTGGAAAGGATCAATGGTACAATGCTCTCACAGAGTGAGCTGTGGAAATCTATGCACCAGACTCAGAAACTGAGGGTCATCAAAGTGAATTCCTGAGAGCTGTTGCATAACTTGGTTTGGTTCCCGGAGATGTAAAAGAACCCTCAAGATCCTGGGATGTACAAAGGAACTTGAATGGAACAGAAACAGAGCTGGAAGTGGTCTGTTAAAATGATCATGTTTCAAGAGGCAAGGTGGAATCTTCACAACCGTTGAACAATGTGGGAGAAGGTTGGGAGAAAAAGCAGTGAGGAGTGCTGAAAGCAAACTCCCATTTTATCACCAAGCGTTGAAGGGTGAGTCAGGATTTTGGCGAGTGTATGGTCGGTCTACTTGCATGGACTAACAAGCATCAACATCCTTATTATCACATCATCTCACCTCATCAATATGCAGTTTCCTATTCTCCCAGCCCCCAGATTGAAACTAGACAGTGACAGTTCCTGATGTGAAAGTGGATAGCTGGTGACTCCAGCTCGAAGCTTGCTCCTCCAGCTTTTCATCAATCACCAGCTTCTCAGGGCACACTCGATAGGTAGTAACAGCATACAGCTCATGTCCAGAAGGAGCTCCAGTTCCCTGTCAGCAAGGCAGGATGTCTCTTATCCCCTGTCTGAACATTCTGAATAAGATGAACCATGCAGGGCAGCTGCGGACTCCCAGATACACAGATGAGCTTTAAAGATGATGCCAGGAACCCTGAGAGGACCTGGTACTTCCTCCTGTGGCAAGTAGGAGAAAATGACAAATATGGCCAGGGGATGGTGATGTGATGGGGTTGGTCATGGCTCATAGGCCTTGCACAGAGAAACCTCCATGAAACCGTAAAGCTCACCAAGGCTTCTTGGACAGCACCCTCCAAACCTATGATCATTTCCATCTGGAAGGACAAGGGAGCACCATCTCCTGCAAGTTCCCCTCCAAGCCAATGGCCATCCTGACTTGGAAATATATCGTCATTCCTTCACCATCACTGGGTCGAAATGTTGGAGTTCCCTCCCTAGTGGTGTTATTGGTCAACCTCCAGCACATGGACTGCAGCGTTCTAGAAGGTAGCTCACTACCACCTTCTCAAGGGGCATTTAGGATGGGCAATAAATGCTGGACCCGGCCAGAGACACCCACATCCTATGAGTCAGTTTAAAAAAAAGACACAAATGACCTCACATTTGCCTACAGTGAAATCTATTTGCCACAGTGTTGCTCATTCACCCAATCTATCAATATCGTATTACAATGTCATGTTCACATCAATATGGTTTGGAACACTACCTATCTCTCTATCATTCTCAGTTTTGGGTATGCGTTTTTTTAATTCCATCATCTCAGTCATTAATAACATTGAATAATTCAGACCCGATCACAGATTATTATGGGATAGCACCAGTCGTATTCTTCCAGTCAGAGAAGCTGAGAATTATTTTGACTTTCTGTATCCCACACCATCCTCAATTTCTACCCAGATTTGTCATATTCCTTCATCTTTAGCAGGATGTTCCTTATGAGGCACTTCTATTTGCAGATGACACAAGGCTGGGTGGAAGGCTGAACTGAGAGTTGGATGCAGATACAGGTGTTGAACTGGACAGGCTGAGTGAGTGGCAGATGCAGTATAATGTGCATAAATGTGACATTATCCACCATGGTATCAAAAATAGGAAGGCAGATTATTATCTGAATGGTTGTAAATTGAGAGAGGGCAATGTCCATCAAGACCTGGGTGTCTAGTGCACCAGTCACTGACAGTAAGCACAGGTACAGCAGGCAGTAAAGAGGGTAAACTGGATGTTTGCCTTCATAGCGAGAAGATTCAAGTGCAGGAGCAGGGATGTCTAGCTTCAATTGTAAACTGGAATCGGTGATACCACACCGGGAATATTGCGTGCAGTTTTGGTCTCATTATCTGAGGAAGGATGTACTTGCTGGAGAGGGAGTGCAGTGAAGGTTTGCCATTTTGATTCCTAGGATGGCAGAATTGATGTATGAGGAGAGATTCAGTTGATTAGGATTGTATTTACTGGAGTTTAGAAGAATGAGTGGTGATCTAATCAAAACCTATAAAATTCTAACAGGACCAGATAGGTTAGATGCAGGAAGAACGGTCCCCATGTTGGAGACTCATAGAACATAGAACAGCACAGCACAGGAATGGGCCCGTCGGTCCACAATGCTATGCTGAACATGACGCCAAATGAAATTAATCCCTTCTGCCTGCATTGGTCCATATTCCTCCATTCTTTGAATATTCATGTGCTTATATAAAAGCTGGCAGCGCATTCCACACTCCTGCCACACTGTGTAAAAAAACTTGCCCCTCACATCTTCTTTGAACTTTCCCCCGTAACCTTAAATACATGCCCCTGAGTATTAGACATTTCAACTCTCGAGAAAAGATTCTGACCGACAACCTTATCTATGCCTCTCACAGTTTTATAGACTTCTATCAAGTCTCCCCTCAGTCTGCGCCGCTCAAGAGAAAACAACCCGAGTTTTTCAAGCCCCACCTTATAGTTCATACCCTCTAATCCAGGTAACATCCTGGTGAACCTCTTCTGCACCCTCTCCAAAGCCTCCACATCCTTCCTGTAATGTGGCGACCAGAATTGAATGCAATACTTTGTCACCCTGCTAGGTAACATCGTCAGTGCACCTCCAGCAAAGCGTTGGTGTTCTGTCCCGCTTGTTATTTATTTGCTTCGGTTTGCTGGGATGGTTGGCATCACTTCTGGTTTTGTTCTTCGGTGGTTTGTATATCGGGTCCAGTTCAATATGTTTGTTGCTGGAGTTCCTGTTGGAATGCCAGGACTCCAGGAATTTCCTGGCATGTCTCTGTTTGGCTTGTGCTATTATGGATGTGATGTCCCAGTCTAATTCATATCCTTCTTTGTCCATGTGTATTGAGACCAGTGAGAATTGGTCTTGTCTCTTGGTGGCCAGTTGGTGTTCATGTATCCTTATTGGCAGTTTTCTTCCAGTTTGGCCTGTGTAATGTTTCTCACAGTCCTTGCATGGTATTTTGAATATTACATTAGTTTTATTGTTTGTGGGTATGGGATCCTTTACATTTGTCAGTAGCTGTCACAGGGTGGTTGTTGGTTTGTGGGTTATCCTGATACCTAGGGGTCTGAGTAGTCTTGTCATCGTCTCTGATATACAGTAGGGCAACTAGTGTGTCTGGCCGTGTTGTGTCTTCTTATTGTGGTCTATCATGGAGGTAACGGTGGATTGTGCTTTTTGGATATCCATTCTTTTTAAAAATTCCGTATAAGTGCTCCTGTTCTGCTTTGTGGTATCAGGGTAACCCACAAACCAACAACCACCCTGCGACAGCTACTGACAACCACTTCCATCTAGAATGACAAGGGCAGCAGATACATGGGAGCACCACCACCTGCGAGTTCGCCTCCATATCACTCACCATTCTGACCTGGAAATAAATCATCGTTCCTTCACTGTCATTGGGTATAAATCCTGAAGCTCCCTCCCTACAGTACTGCGGGTGACCTGCAGCCATTCAAGAAGGTGGCTCATCATCACCTTTTCAAAGACAGTTAGGGATAAGCAATAAACTCAAGCCTGGCCAGGGATTCTCTCATTTAATGAATTAATAAAGAAAAATCCTTTGTTGAACACCTCATCACTGATCCTCTTTTGTTTTATCTATTATCAGCTTTGTTTAGTTGACTGAGGACACTCACCATCTCATTCCATGAAAGTTAATCCTTGCTAGAATCTCATTAGCTGTTTCAATTTTCACTTTTACAAACATTACATTGACCTCAATCATATTATAATTATCATTAGATAAATGTTTACTGTTAGACTGTTAATTAAATCTGACTCATTACTCATGATTAAATCTACAATTGTTTGCCTCCTTGTTGGTTCCAAGACATATTGTTACAAAGATCTACCCTTCACACACTCAGGAACTGAGCTACTTTTCTGAAATGAGCCACTCTACTTATTTCAAAATAAGTAGGAGTTGAAACGCTCACATTAAACCACATTGTTGCCTATGTTCTATTCTAATGTTTTACTTTCACACGTTTCTAATTTCTGAGTCCTGATTTTATAGATTCCTCTTTACCTGCGTTGCCTAAGCCACAACTGCTGACTGTTTCTTTATCCTGTTCCTCTCTTCCAGTTGTTTTAGAACTATTACTTATACTATCTCTTTGACCTGAGCCCTCTCCCCAGCCATTTACTCATTTGAAGCCCGAATGACTGCCCTGTTTTACTTTTCCTTTGCAACTCAGACCCCAGCTGAGTACAGTTTCTTCCTGCATTGTTTAGCTCCTCAAGCTGCTTGTCTTCATGTCCACATGCATATGGCTTTTTTAGTAATGCATAGAGCTGTACAGCATGGAAACAGACCATTCGGCCCAACTCATTCATGCTGACCAGATATCCCAAACTGATCTAGTCCCATGAGATTGTAAGCCTTGAGGTTCTGTTCTTTAATTTAGCTCCAAGCTCCCAGTTAATGGAAGGCACAGTTATTGAATGTAGAACAGTTATGACATTTCATCCATCATGTCTGCTGGTTCTCTGAAGGAGCAATTCACTGCCCACAGCCCTCCATGCGCTTCAGCTTTAGATAATCATCAAAAAATGTACTGAAATGTACAGAATCCAATGAACAGAGTGCAACAAGAAGAATCACAAATGATCCCTCTGGATTCTCCAACAACAAGGTGCAGAGCAGGATGAACACAGCAGGCCAAGCAGCATCAGAGGAGCAGGAAGGCTAGCATCA
>NW_025969987.1:0-6678 GCF_021869965.1 Rhincodon typus | reverse complement strand
TGTCAGCTTTCCTGCTCCTCTGATATTGCTTGGCCTGCTGTGTTCATCCAGCTATACACCTTGTTATCTTAGATTCTCCAGCACCTGCAGTTCCTACTATCTCTCTCCACTATTCATCAATCATGTTGCAGCCAATTCACGTTAATGAAACACTCGTTATAGCAGAATGACCTGTATATTACATTTACTAGTTCCTCTTTATCTACCCTATTCATCATTTGATCCCGAGGCCAAATGGAATACCTCGTTACCAAAGTGATGACCAGTGTAGACAGATGTTGGTCAGACCACTGGCTCATCCGCTCAAGTAGGTCCATCAAATGTACCAGAAGCAGCTGAAGATGAAGAAACAATTCAGAGAAAAGCTCAACGTTGAGCAGATTCAAGAGCTGAGCAAACTAGCAAACCTTCAGCAATGTCTTCACCAAAATCTCCAAAAGTTTAATTTTAATGGATTGGAGGAAATTTGGGAAGAGCTGAAAACAGCTGTCATGCTGTGAAGAAACCACCAAGTAGAAGACCAGGAAACACCAAAACTGGTTCGATGAGAATGACTGCATCATCTAACCACATTGACAAGAAGAGAAAAACCTCTGTGTGCCGGGCAAAACAACATCACCAGCATGAGAAAGAGTTCTATTAGCTCAATGCAAGAGTAGATGAGAACATGTTTGAGGAATAACCCAACTCCCCATCAAAGACTTCCAGATGGTGTAGTAGAAGTTGAAGCCACCATTAGATGCATGAAGAATGGAAAAGTTGTGTGGACAATTTATTTAAGAACATTCCTCCTTCAAATTTTTAAAAATCTATATACATGTTGGAGGAATGGATGAGATTCCAACAAAAATTTTCAAACTTGTAGGACCAGAGCTTACCCATCATCTCCATTGATTGTTCCTGAAAATCTGAGATGAAGAAGAAATCCCTGCTGACTCAGGGTTAGTACCGTTGCTGCCGTCTTCAAGAAAGGAGACAAACTGGACTGTGGGAACTACCAAGGGATCTCCCCATTCTCCATCACCAGGAAGTTATTGCCCAAATCCTTGCAAGGTGTCCTCTCCCAGTCTGTGATGAGATCCTTCTGGAAAGTTACTGTGGCTTCCAACCAAAACAGGCAACTCTGGACATAATTTTCAATGCTCAACAATTCCAAGAGAAATGCCAGGAATAGCATCAACCACTCTACGTGGCCTTTGTCGAACTGACCAAGGCTTCTGACTCAGTCAGTCAGAAGTGATATGGAAGATCCTGTCAAAGGCTGGCTGCACAGTGAAATTAATTAACATCCTCTGTCTCCTCCATGACAGAGTGCCAGTGATGGTCCTCACAGGTGGTAATATGACAGAATCCTTTGAGGTTTAGATAGGAGACAGACAGGAATGTGTCATTACTCCCACCCTTTTCTCTATCTTCATTGCCACCATTCTTCATCTTGTCAAGAACAAATTTCCCAGTGGAGTGGGTATTGTCTACGGGATGGACAGAAAGCTTTTCAAGGAAGGGTCACCGGACCCAAAATGTTAACTCTGTTTTTTCCTTCACAGATGCTGCCAGACCTGCTGAGCTTTTCCAGCAACTTTGTTTTTGTTCCTGATCTACAGCATCCGCAGTTCTTTTGGTTTTTAGAAAGTTTTTCAACCTCAACTCTTTGAAGTCCACTTGTGGAAATTAAGTATGAGGATGACATCTTCGTTGTCTAGGATGGAAATCTTTAAGCCTTACTTAATGCCTTTGTGGAAGCAAACCCTGAGGAACTCCTGCAGAGATGTCCTTAAGCTGAAATGACTGATCTCCAACAACCACAACCATCTTCCTTTGTACCAAAAATGATGCCAACCCGCAGAGAGATTTCCCTGATTTCCATTGGCTTCAGTTTTGCTTGAGCTCCCCAAATGCAGCCTTGATGTCAAGGGTTGTCACTCACCTCACTTCTGGAGTGCAGCTCTTTTGTCCATGTTTGACCCATGACATAAAGTCAAGACCTGAGTTTGAATTTGTTTTTATAGTCCTGGCTATTTTATTCTGATTTTGTTCTTTTTGCTTTTTATCAACTTTTGGTGATCGTTTATTGATCCTGAACTTAACTCTAACCCTATTCAAAAATAAATACAAAAGTTGCTGAAGAAAATCAGCAGGTCAGGCAGTGTCTGTGGAGAGGAAAACAGAGTTAACCTTTCGAATCCAATATGACTTCTTCAGAGTTTCTTCAGAATTAGTGCCTTTAATCCTAATAGTCAGACTGGCTACTATTCTTTGCAACATTATAAGCCCCTTCTTTTAATCTTTGTACTCAGCATTGAAGAATTGAATTTATGGTTATACCTGAAATTTTGCTGGGAAAAGAGCAGTTATTACTTTAACAGATTTTCTTCTAAGAATTGATAGGCCTCATTTTTTTCTGATGGCATACTCTGCCTTTGAGGGCTGTTGTGGTACAGTTGTAATGTCCCTACGTCTGGGCCAGGGGACTTGAGCTTACGTCCGACCTGCTCCAGAGGTGTGTCAAAACATGTCTGAACAGGTTGAATTGAATTGAATCGAATCATGTATTCAATATAAAATACAGTGAAAAGTGTGTACCATCGCCGTACATAGGCGCCATTCACATTAACTTAGAATAGAATTTAAAAAATTGTAAAGAGAGTCCAACTTTTCCTTCTCCGCTGCTTCAGTCCCGCTCAGGGCTTCCCAGCCCACGTCATACTGCCACCAGCGGCCCACTCCATGTGGAAGCGAGAGACCTGCTCCAGGCTTCACAGGCCGACTGACTGACTCTGTAGTCACACTGCTTCTGAAGGCACTGCCACCGCTCCGGAGCCCATCAAAACCGCCTCCTGCCAAAGATGTGTCTTTATCAGGTAAGTTTGAGAAAAAGGAAGGGGAAGAAGGAAAAAGCAAACAAAGCAGACAAAGAGGACAAGCCCGGACACAGGACCTCGGATGCTGCCTCCTCTGCCACCGCCATTATAGGGAACAGCAGACCCGAGGGTGATTAAAAATATCCTCTCTGCCTGTCTTAGGAACAATGACTGGATTAAGCGAAAGTGCAGCTGTATAATTGGAGAATGGAAAATGTTTGGGATCTTACTACTGATTAGCCATGCCATTGAGTCTGTAAAATATAGATTAGTGCATATGAACATGCTTGCTGCTGATTAGTTGACTGAGTAGAATGAACAGTAGTGTGTTTCTTGAGTAATAATAGCCAAAGTTTAGAAATGAAGGGGATAACATGGTGTAGGGAGATCTCCATAGTCTCCCTGATGTTACAGATGAGGACCAGTGTGGTGTTTGGAGATCACTACAGTAACCCTGATGTTAGGAATGAGTGGGCCAGTGTGATTTTGGGAGGCAATGCTTTCTCCTTACCTAAACTCAAATCAATTTATCATTTTAACCATCTAACCTATTTTAAAGTTTTGGCAAAGGTCTGTAGCTCGGGTTGTTGACTTGCTCGTTGAACTGGCTTGTTCTCATTCAGACGTTTCATCACCATGCTAGGTGATATCATCAGTGGAGCCTCTGATGATCTGGCAAACTTCTAAACTGAAGCGAATACAAGCCTATCGTATGCAAACTCTTCTTTTAATTTCATCCTTAAATGCTGGTGTCATTGTGGAAAATCTACACCCTGTGCAAGTCCACTATATCCATTGTGAGATGCAGAACTGAACACAGCACCTGGACAAAGCAGATGAAATCAGAATAAAATGACCTTATTTAAATCCCATCTATATAGACAGGAGTGTCTTTCAAGGACAGAATGAATTTGGTAAACTACTACCAAATCTCTCCAGTACCAATTAAACAATTAATGAATTGCAATCACTGCCCACCAAGGCCAGTGCAACAATAGTGGTGAAGAAAAGATAGCGAAAGAGGGAGGGGTTTAATCAAAATAATACACTTCAGTCCCTGCAATGCCTCTATTTTTTATATACCCCCTCACCAAATCAACCATGTTGCGAATGTGGCAATTAACAACAAACAAGTATTACCAATAAAGGACAGTGCAACAAAAATAAATTTAGGGAGAGTAGGAAGAGAGGGAGCGGATTAAATTAAAATGAAGTTGGTGGGGAAACAAATGCATTCTAAACCCACCTCTGTCTAAAAGCATTAAGGGTGTTGGTAGACACTGCATGCTTCTTCTCTAAGGACACCTGGCAGAAAAGTAGCCACGGAAAAGGGGCAAACAACAGGACCTATGACCCCAACTCCACAGTTGCTGTCTCGATGTTTGATAGCAACTTTAGCCAGACCCAAGAGCAGGTATGTATCTTACGTTTGGTGATGATGCAAGATTAAGTGAGATTATGGGCTGTAAGGAGAATACAGAGAGGCTGCAAAAACACAGACAGGTTGTGTGAGTGAGCTACAGAACAACTGATGGGGTATAACGTAGGAAAATGTAGGATGCATCACTTTGGTTGTAAGAATAGAAGTACGGAATATCTTTTAAAAGGCCTAAAACTTGTAAATGTTGTTTAGAGGAACTTGGGTGCGCCAGAACCTCAAGCTAATGTTCTGAAGTCATGGGTTGGAAACTCACCATTGCAGACAGTGAAATTTGGATTAGAGAAAATCTGGAGTAAACATTGTCGGTTGTTGTAAAAACTTCCAGTAAGATGGTGGTGGAGTAGGGCTTCTGAGCCCGGGATTCGTCCACTCTTCTTTTTGTTTCCTCTCTCTTTTATTTTACTTACTATTTGGAGAAGAGCTCGGGCATGGAGATGGCACTGTTGGCTGCGAGTGAACCCCCTACAGGCACATCTCTGAGCGCAGACTCGTGGCGGCAGCGTTGGAGGCGAGTTTGGGTTCCGGGCAGCTTTTGCATCGTCGAGGCGGTCCTAGTGCCGACTCATGGCTGCTGCTGTGGAGTTGAGTTTGGGTTCCCTGCGGTGTCTGCATCCAGCCCAGATTCATGGAGATGGCAGAGGCAAGTTTGGGCCCAGCACTTAACAAGAAAGTCTGTGAAGTTGGAAACTTTCTTTACTTCTTCTTTTTTCTGCATTTATATTCTTTGTTTTGGTTTAGTTTTCTGTGTTTTAAGATGGTGCCAGAGAGTGGCAACACCATACAACATTTTTCACTGTATTTTGTAACAAGATACATGTGACAATAATAAATAAATCAAATCAAAACTCGTCTAGTTCACTAATGCTCTTTAGGAAGGGAAAACACCATGCCAGGTCCAGTTTGCATGTGACTCCAGAACCACACCAATCTGCTTGACCTAACAGAGGAGAGAGGGAATGGGGAATCCTGAACACAGGGCTGATGACTTAGGAGATGAAGACAAATTTCTCAACTCTGGAATTGTGAATCTTTGGAATTCCCTGCCCCAGAGGGTTGTGGATGTTCCATTGCGGAATATGTTTAAGGCTGAGGTAGACATTATTGTTCGCTCAGAGATTCAGGGATAGGAGCAAAAGATTGGAAAGTGAAGTTTAGGTGGATGATCAGCCCTCTTCAACTGCAGGCTCAAGGGGTTATATGATCTGCTTCTACTCCTATTCTTGTTCTTATTGATCCTTGGGTCAAAATGCTGTGTGCATATCTGACCCTTCAGAACATGTTATAGGAATTACCACATAGTGTGAGTCACTGCTGTGATGAGCTACTGCATTTTGTTCATTAGAGCAGTTACCACACTTGAAAACGGCTTGATTGGATGAATACTGCTTGGAGACATCCTGAGGTTGTTTAGGGCATCTTATAGACATTCTTTCCTTTATGTACCCTTCTTCTTGTGTTGAAATAAAGTCTAATTGGATTGCTGACTTTGGGGGTGGCACCTTGGCTAGGTGATTAGTACTGTTGCTGCACAGTGCCAGGGAGCTGGGTTCCATTCCTGCCTTGGGTGACTATCTGTGTGGAGTTTGCACATTCTCCCCAAATCTGAGTGGGTTTTCTCTCACAGTCCAAAGATGTGCAGGTTAGGTGGATTGGCCGTGCTAAATTTCTCATACTGTCCAGGGATGTGTAGGTTAGGGGGATTAACCATGGGAACTGCAGGGTTACAGGGATGGGTCTGTTTGGGATGCTCTTCGGAGGACTGGTGTGGACTCGATGGGCTGAATGGCTTGCTTCCACACCAGGGATTCTACGATTCTATGACTCATTTAATCGATTATTTCCACCAATCCTTTTGACAAAATTGTCACCTTTTAAATCACTCATTCCTGATTGAAACCTTTTCAACCTCGCTAATCCTCAGCACAATGGGTGTGAACCTTTCATCTTGATTCCTAATTAAAAATAAATAAGTCAGTCTGCTGCGTCTGTACAAAAGGCCAAGGTGTGCCTGTTAGCTTTGAGAGTGGAATAGAATGACTAAGTGATATTCTTTATACTTTGACCTTCAGGAAGAATTTGATGTGCAGCACTGTGCATTTGGAGCGCTGTTGTGAACCCAGACGACTCCATGCTATTGTGAAAGATCTAGTTCCCAATGTTTGGGATTAGTAGGTCATTTATGCAGCAAGAAGGTAGTTCAAAGACTGATGTAAGCAGAAGAATACCTATCAGGAAGAATCCATTGACAACAAGGTGCAGGGCTGGATGAACACAGCAGGCCAAGCAGCATCATAGGAGCAGAAAGACTGACGTTTCGGGCCTTGACCCCTCATCTGCACCTTGTTGTCTCGGATTCTCCAGCATCTGCAGTTCCTA
>NW_025969986.1:9545-13187 GCF_021869965.1 Rhincodon typus | reverse complement strand
TATTGTCAGATAGCCAATGTTGAGGCAGTGCCACCTTCCCGGTCAGTTTTGAGGTAATGCCTCATTGTAAGGAGGTCAGAATTGAGGGAGTGGCAGACATTTAGAGGGTCAGTACTGAGGCAGTGCAGAACCGTCAGAGGGTCAGTACTTGAGGAGAACCCCATTATCAGAAAGTCAATACTCATGGAGTGTCACATTGTCAATGGTTCAGTACTGAGGAATCACCTCATTATCAGAGGGTCAGTCCTGAGGCAGTGCCTCATTGTCAGAAGGTCGGTGCTGAGGCAGTGCCACATTCTCAGAGGGTCAATATTAAAGTTTAGAATTGAGGGAGTTCTATATGATTATGTCACTCGGACAATGAGGCACTCCCTCAGGAATGAGACTCTGACAATAAGGCACTCTCTCAGTTTTGAATCTCTGACAAGGAAGCAGTCCCTCAGTGCTAACCCTCTAACAGCGCTTCAATACCTCAGTATGGACCCTCTGTCAATGAGGCACTCGCTGAGTACTGACCCTCTGATAGAGCTGCATAAGCTTACTACTGATCTTCTAATCGTGTGCCCCCTACTCCATTTCTAAATCTATTACATTGAGGCACTGCCTCAGAACTGACCCACTGGCTATAAGGCAATCCCTCAATACTGACCCGCTGCTCATGAGGCTGTCCCTCAGTAATGACCCTCTAGATGTGAGGCACTCCCTTAATTCTGACCCTCTTAGTGACTACCTCAGTCTTGACCAACTGATATAGAGGCACTGCCTCAGAATTAACATGCTGACAATGGAGCACTTGCTCAGGACAGACCCTCTGATAGAGCTGCAGGTTTGATACTCGGGCAGTGCTGCACAGCGAGCAGGTCAGAATTAAGGGAGTGCCGCACTGTCAGTGGACCAATATTATGGGAGTGCCACGCTGTCAGAGGGTCACTATTAATGGAGTGCTGCACTTTTGGAGTAAGTACTGAGGCAGTACAGCACTGTAAAAGATCAGTAATCAGAGAATGCTCCATTTTCAGAGATTTAGCACAGAAGAAGTGCTTAATCAGAGAGTTATTTCTGAGGGAGTGCTGCATTGTCAGGGTTTCACACTGAGGGAGTATCACACAATCAGAGGTCCAATATTAAGGAAATAGTGCACTGTTGGAGGCTTGACATGAGGGAGATTTGCGCTGTCAGCGGATTAATGAAGTGGGAGTGCTGAAATATCACAGAATCAGTCCTGAGAGAGTGCTGCATCGTTCAGAGAGTTAGTACTGAGGGAGTGCTATAATGTCAGAAGATTGATATCAAGGGAACGTTGCACTGCCGAAGGATCAGTCGTGCAGTCCTGTCAAAAGGCCAATATTGAGGGAGTTCTGCTACACCATCAAGGAGTCAATGATGACAGAATGCTGCACTGTCAGAAGATCAGTAGTGAGGGAAAACTGCATTGTCAGAGTGTCTTCATCAAGGAAGTGCCACGCTGTCGGAAGACCATTATTAAGGGAGTGCTGCACTGTCACAGGGTCAATATTAGGGGCGTGCTGCACTAACAGAGGGTCAGTGATGATTGAGTGCTTAACTGTTGCAGAGCCAGGACTAAGACAATCCTGCGTTGTTACAGCGTCATCATTGAGGGAGTGCTGCACCGTTGAAGGGCCGATATTAAGGGAGTGTGACACTATCAGAGTGTCATTATTAAATGTGTGCTACAGTATCAAAGGGTGAGTAATGAGGGAATGCTGCACTGTCGGAGGGTCAGCACTGAGGTCGTCTGTACTGTCAGATGTTCAATATTAATGCAGTGCTTCACTTTCAGGGGGTTGATATTAGGGGAGTGCTGCACTGTGAGTTGGTCAATATTAAGGGAATGCTGAAACTGTCAGTTGTTTGATGCTAAGGGTGTGCAACACTGTCGGAGGGAGTGATGTACTATCAGAGTGTCATCGCTGAGGGAGTTCCACACTGACAGAGGGTTAATATTAAGGGTGTACTGCAGTGTCACTATTGATGGAGTGCTGCACTGGGTGTCAGTATTGAGGGAATGCTCCATTGTTGGAGGATCAGTACTGAGGGAGTGCTGGACTGTCACAGGGTCAACATTAAGAGGGTGCTGTGCTGTCAGAAGGTCAATATTAAAGGAGCACTGCACCATCAGAGGGACCACACTGAGGGAGTGCAGCTGCTGCGAAGATCACTACAAAGGATATGGCATACTGCGAGAGGTCCATTTTATGGGGATTGATGAACTGAGGTGACCCCCACTTAGTGCTGACCCCCCTTAGTGCTGACCCCACTCAGTGCAGCACTCCCTCATTGCTGACCCCGCTCAGTGCTGACCATCCTCAGTGCGCCACTTCCTCAATACTGACCCACTCAGTGCGCCACTTCCTCAATACTGACCCTCGGACGGTCTCACAGCACTGACCCTCCAACAGTGCAGTACACCCTCAGTGTCGCCCTCCCTCAGTGCCGACCTCCGTCTGTGCCGCCCTGCCTCAGTGCAGCATTCCCTCAGTGTTGACATCCCTCAGACAGTCTCACAGCACTGTCCCTCAAAACGTGCAATGCACCCTCACAGCTGACACCCCACAGTGAAGCACTCCCTCAGTGATGACCCCATACAGAGCAGCACTCCCTCAGTGCAGCATTCCCTTCGTACTGATCCCTTCAGTGCTGACCTTCCTTCAGTGCTGACCTCCCTTCAGTGCTGACACCCATCAGTGCTGACACCCCTCAGAGGCCCACTCCCTCAGTGCTGTCGCTCCCTCAGTGCTGCACTCCCTCAGTGCAGCACTTCGCCAGTGCAGAACTCCCTTAGTGATGACCCGACTCTGCAGTACTCCATCAGTGCTGACACCTCTCAGTGCCCCACTTCCTAAATACTGACCCTCGGACAGTCTCACAGCACTAATCCTCCAACAGTGTCGTACTCCCTCACGGCTGACACCCCTCAGTGAAGCCCTCCCTTCAGTGCTGACACCACCCCTCAGTGCTGACCACCTCTCAGGTCTGACCCCACCACACAAGTGCAGCACTCCCTCAATGCAGCACCCCTTCAGTGGTGAACCCCCAACAGTGTTGGACCTCCCACAGTGCTGGACCTCCCTCAGTGCAGCACTCCCTCAGTGCAGCACTCCCTCAGTGCTTACCTCCCTTCAGTGCTGGTTGCCTTCAGTGCTGACTCTCTTCAGTGCTTAAAACCCTCAGTGCTGGAACCCTTTCAGTTGTGGCCCTCCCCTCAGTGAAGCACTCCCTCAGTGCAGCACTCCCTCATTGCTGGCCGCCCTCAGTGCAGCACTCCCTCTGTGCTGACCCCGTGCTGTGCAGCCGCTCCTCAGAGCAGCACTTCCTCAGTGCTGGCACTCATTGCTGACACTCCCTCAGTGCAGCACACCCTCAGTGTTGATCCACATCTGTCCAACTCTACCTCAGTGCTGACCCCACTCCGTGCTGACCCCGCTCAGTGCTGACCCTGCTCAGTGCAGCAACTCCCTCAGTGCAGCACTCCGTCAGTGCATCACGTCCTCACTGCTGACCTCCCTTCAGTGCTGACCTCCCTTCAGTTCTGACCACCTTCAGTGCTGACCCCTCTTCGTGCAGACCCCAGTCTGTCCAGCATTCCCTCAGTGCGGCCCTCCCTCAGTGTCGCACTCCCTT
>NW_025969986.1:0-6545 GCF_021869965.1 Rhincodon typus | reverse complement strand
TAAGTCAGATGGCGAAGTTGAGATTTTTGATTTCTGAAGTGCTTATCCTACTCAAATAATCATGTCAGTCAAACCAACATCAAAACTTGAGTCATTTGGTGAAGATCACATTTGGTTTTCTGCAGTGCTCATCTCACTGAAATAAGCATGTCAGTCAAAACAGCATGAATAACCAAGCCATTTGGTGAAGTTGATATTTTTGCCTTCTGAAGTGCTTAACTGACTCAAATAAGCATGTTCGTCAATCCAACATCAAATTTCGAGTCATTTAGTGAAGTTCAGATTTTGGTCTTCTGAAGTGCTTGTCTCACTGAAATAAGCATGTTCGTAAAAACAGCATCAGAAGTTGAGTGTCTTGTTGAAGTTGAGATTTTGGTCTTCTGCTATGCTTATCTCGCTGAAATACGCATGTAAGTCAAACCAGCATCAAAAATTAAGTCATTTGGTGAAGTGTAGATTTTTGACTTCTAAAATGCTGACCTCGCTGTAATAACCATTTTAATCCAACCAACATCAAAAATGAAGTCAGTTGGTGAAGTTGAGATTTTTGACTTCTGAAGTGTTTATATGACTTCAGTCAGCATGTTAGTCTAACCAACATCACTGCTTGATTCATTTGGGGAAGATCTTATTTTGGCGTTCTGAAGTGCTTATCTCACTCAAATATGCATGTTTTTCAAAACAACATCATAAGTTGAGTCATTTGGTGCAGTCGAGAATCTTCACTTCTGAAGTGCTTGTTTCACTGGAAGAAGACTGTTAGTCAGTCCAACATCAAAATTTTAACCATTGAGTGAAGTTCAGATTTTGGTCTTCTGAAGTACTTTTCCACTGGAATAAGCATGTCAGTCAAAATATCGTCAAGAGTTGAGTGTCTATGTTGAAGTTGAGATTTTGGTCTTCTGCTATGCTTATCTCGCTGAAATAAGCACGCTGGTCAAAATAATATCAAGAGTTATGGCATTTGGTGAAGTTGAGATATTGATCAACTGAAGTGCTTAACTCGCTGAAATGAGCATGTCAGTCAAACTAACATCAAAAATAGAGTCATTTGGTGAAGTTCAGATTTTTGTCTTCTGAGGTGCTTAACTCGCTGAAATAAGCATTTTAATTTAATCAGCATGAAAAGTTAGGTCATCTGGTGAAGGTCAGATTTTAATCTTCTGATATGCTTATCTCGCTGAAATAAGCACGCTCGTCAAAACAACATCAAAAGTTGAGACATTTGGCGATGTTCAAATTCATGTCTGCTGATGTGCTTACCTCACTCAAATAAGAATGTTAGTCAAAGAAACATCGAAATTTGAGTCATTTTGTGAAGTTCAGATTTTGGACTTCTGAAGTGTTTAACTCGCTGAAAGAAACATTTTAATCCAAAGAGCATCAAAAGTTGAGTCATTTGGTGATGTCGAGATTATAGTCTTCTGAAGAGCTTAACTCGCTGAAGTCGGCATGTTAGTCAAAACAACATCAAAAGTTGAGTCAGTTGGTGAAGTTGAGACTTTGATTTTCTGACGTGCTCATCTCTCTCAAATATGTATGTTCCTCAAAACAACATGAAAACTTGAGTCATTTGGTGAAGTTGACATTCTTCAATTCTGAAGTGCTTATTTCGCTGGAGGAAGCCTGTTAGTCAAAACAACATCAAAATTTGAGTCATTTGGTGAAGTTGAGATTTTGATCTTCTGAAGTGCTTATCTCAATGAAATAAGCATGTCATTCAAGCCAACATCAAAGACTAACTCATTTGGCGAAGTTCAGGTCTTAGTCTTCTGATGTGCTTATCTGAGTGAAATAAACATGTTCGTCAAAACAGCATTAAAAATTAAGTCATTTGTTGTCGTTGAGACTTTTGACTTCTGAAGTGCTTAAATCGCTGAAATAAGCATGTTAGTCAAACCAACATCAAAACTTGAATTATGTGGTGAAGTTCAGGTTTTGGTCTTCTGAGGTGCTTAACTCGCTGAAATACGCATTTTAATTTAACCAGCCTCAAAAGTTGAGTCATTTGGTGAAGTCGAGATTCTTCACTTCTGACGTGCGTATTTCACTGGAAGAAGCCTGTTCGTCAAAACAGCATTAAAATTGAAGTCATTTGGTGAACTTGAGATTTTTGACTTCTGAAGTGCTTATATCACTTCAGTAAGCATGTTAGTCTGACCAACATCAGTGCTTGATTCATTTGGGGAAGATCTTACTTTGGCCTTCTGAAGTGCGTCTATCACTCAAATATGCATGTTATTCAAAACAACATCATAAGTTGAGTCATTTGGTGAAGTCGAGATTCTTCACTTCTGAAGTGTTTATTTCACTGGAGGAAGCCTGTTCGTCAATCCAATGTCAAAATTTGCGTAATTTAGTGAAGTTCAGATTTTGGTCTTCTGTAGTGCTTATATCACTGAAATAAACACTTTGTCAAAACAGCATAAAAAGTTGAGTGTCTGGTTGAAGTTTAGATTTTGGTCTTCTGGTATCCTTATCTCGCTGAAATAAGCACGTTAGTCAAAACAACATCAAAAGTTGTGTCATTTGGTGAAGTTGAGATTTTGATCTTCTGAAGTGGTTCACTCGCTGAAATGAGCAAGTTAGACAAACTAACATCAAAAGTTGAATCATTTTGTGAATTTCAGATTTTTGTCTTCTGAAGTCCTTATCTCACTCAAATAAGCATGTTCGTTCAAACAACATTAAAAATTGAGTCACTTCTGACGTTCAGACTTTAGTCTTCTCAAGTGCTTACTGAAATAAGCATGTTAGTCAAAATAACATCAAAAGTTGAATCAATTTTGTGAAGTTGAGACTATGATCTTCTGAAGTGCTTACCTCATGAAATACGGATGTCATTCAAACCAACATCAAATCTATCATTCATGGTGAAGTGAGACATTGGTCTTCTGAAGTACATATCTGACTTAAATAAGCATGTTAGTCAAAACGGCATCAAAAATTAAGTGCTTATCTCACTCAAATAATCATGTTTGGCAAACCAACATCAAAACTGGAGTCATTTGGACAAGTTCAGATTTTGGTCTACTGAAGAGCATAACACGCTGAAATAAGCATTTTATTCCAACCAGCATCAAAAGTTGAGTCATTTAGTGAAGTTCGGATTTTAGTTTTGTGAAGTGCTTATCTCACTGAAATAAGCATTTTAATCAAAACAGCATTAAAAATTAAGTTATTTGGTGAAGTTGAGATTTTTGACTTCTGAAGTGTTTATCTGACTCAAGTAAGCATGTTAGTCTAACGAACATCAAAATTTGACTCACTTGGTGAAGTTCAGATCTTGGTCTTCATAAGTGCTTATCTGAGTGAAATAAGCATGTGAGTCAAAACAGCATGAAAAATTAAGTCATTTGGTGAAGTTGAGATTTTTGACTTCTGAAGTGCTTATCCGACTCAAGTAAACATGTTAGACAAACTAACATCAAAAATTATGTCCTTTGAGGAATTTGAGATTTTTGACTTCTGAAGTGCTTATCTCACTCAAATAAGCATGTGAGTCAAAACAACATCTAAAGTGGAGTCATTTGGTAAAGTTGAGATTTCTGTCATCTGAAGTGCTTATCTCACTCAAATAAGCATGTTAGTCAAACCAACAGCAAAACTTGAGTCATTTGGTGAAGTTCAGACTTTGGTCTTCTGAAGTGCGTAACTCGCTGAAATAATCATTTTAATCCAAACAGCATTTAAAATTAGGTCGTTTGGTAAAGTTGACATTTTTGCCTTCTGAAGTCATTAACTCGCTGAAATAAGCATGTTATTCAAAACAACATCAAAAGTTGAGTCATTTGGTGAAGTTGAGATTTTTGACTTTTGAAGTGGTTATCTCACTCAAATAAGCATGTTATTCAAAACAAGAATAAAAATTGAGTCATTTGGTAAAGTTCAGATTTTAGTCTTCTCAAGTGCTTAACTCACTGAAATAAACATTTTTGTCCAACCAGCATCAAAAATCAAGTCAGTTGATGAAGTTGAGATTTTTGACCTCTGCAGTGCTCATCTCACTGAAATAAGCATGTTAGTCAAACCAGAATCAAACGTTGTGTCATTTGGTGAAGTCGAGATTTTTGAAATCTGAAATGGTTCTCTCAATCAAATAAGCATATCATTCAAACTGACATCAAAAAACTTCACTTGTGAAGTGAGATATTGGTCTTCTGAAATGCTTATCTGATAAATAAGCATGTTAGTCAAAACAGCATCAAAAATAAGTCAGATGGTGAAGGTGAGATTTTTGATTTCTGAAGTGCTTAACTCACTGAAATAAGCATTTTAATTCAACCACCGTCCAGAGTTAGGTCCTTTGGTGAAATTGGAATTTTGACTTCTGAAGTGCTTATCTCACTCAAATAATCATGTTAGTCAAACCAACATCAAAACTTCAGTCATTATGTGAAGGTCAGATTTTGGTTTTCTGAAGTGTTTATCTCACCAAAATAAGCATGTTTGTCAAAACAGCATAAAAAAAAATAAGCCAATTGGTGAAGTTGACATTTTTGACTTCTAAGGTGCTTATCTCACTGAAATAAGCATTTTAGTCTTACCAGCATCAAAAGTTGAGTGTTTTGGTGAAGTTGCGATTTTGGACTTCTGATATGCTTATCTAACTGAAATAAGAACGTTAGTCAAAACAACATCAAAAATTGAGCCGTTTGGTGAAGTTCAGATCGATGTCTACTGAAGTGCTTGACTCGCTGAAATAAGCATTTTAATCCAACCAGCATCAAAAATTAAGTCATCTGGTGAAGTTGAGATGTTTGCCTTCAGAAGTGCTTATCTCACTCAAATATGCATGTTATCTAAAACAACATTATAAGTTGAGTCATTTGGTGAAGTCGACATTTTAGCCTTCTGAACTGCTGAACTCGCTGATAAAAGCATGTTAGTCAAAGCAACGTTAAAAGTTGAGGCATTTGGTGAAGTTCAAATTTTGGCCTTCTGAAGTGCTTATCTCACTCAAATATGCATGTCACTCAAAACAACATCAAAAGTTGAGTCATTTGGTGAGGTCGTGATTCTTCACTTCTGAAGTGCTTACTTCACGGGAGTAAGCCTGTTAATCAAACCAACATCAAAACTTGAGTCATTTGGTGAAGTTCAGATTTTGGTCTACTGCAGAGCATAACTCGCTTCAGTTAGCATTTTATTACAAACAGCATCAAAAGTTGAGTCATTTGGTGAAGTTGCCATCTGAGCCTTCTCATGTGCTTCAATCGCTGAAATAAGCATGTTCGTCAAACCAACATCAAAACTTGAGTCATTTGATAAAGTTCAGAATTTTGTTTTCTGAAGTGCTTATCTTACTGAAATAAGCATGTTCGTCAAAATAGCATTAAAAATTTAGTCATTTGGTGAAATTGAAATTTTTGACTTCTGAAGTGCTTATCTCACTGAAATAAGAATTTTAGTCAAATCAGCATCATAAGTTAGGTCCTTTGCTGAAGTTGAGATTTTTTATTTCTGAAGTGCTGATCTCACTGAAATAAGCAAGTTAGTCAAACCAACATCAAAACTTCAGTCATTTGGTGAAGTTCAGATTTCGGTCTACTGAGGAGCTTAACTCGCTGAAATAAGCATTTTATTCCAACCAGCATCAAAAGTTGAGTCATTTGGTGAAGTTGAGGTTTTAACCTCTGAAATGCTAAAATCACGGAAATAAGCAATGTGTCAAACCAACATCAAAACTTGAGTCATTTGGTGATTTTCAGAATTTGGTCTTCTGAAGTGCTTATCTCAGTGAAATAAGCATTTTAGTCAAATCAGCATCAAAAGTTAGGTCCTTTGGTGAAGTTGAGATTTTAGTCTTCTGATCTTCTTATCTCGCTGAAATAAGCATTTTAGACAAACCAGCGTCAAAAGTTGAGTGTCTTGGTTAAATTGAGACTTTGGTCTTCTGATATGCTTATCTCCCTGAAATAAGGATATCAGTCAAAACAACATCAAAAGTTGAGTTTTTTGGTGAAGTTGAGATTTTGATCTTCTGAAGTGCTGAACTCGCTGAAATAAGCACGTTAGTCAAACGTACATAACAAATTGCTTCATTAGGTGAAGTTCAGATTTTTGTCTTGAGTTGCTTAACTCTCTGAAAGAAGCATTTTAATTTAACCAGCATCAAAAGTGAGGTCATCCGGTGAAGGTGAGATTTTAGTCTTCTGATATGCTTATCTCGCTGAAATAAGAACGTTGAGTCAAAACAATATCAAAAGTTGAGTCATTTGGTGAAGTTCAGATTTAGGTTTTCTGAAGTGGTTAACTGAGTGAAATAAGCACGTTAGTCAAAACAGGGTTAAAAAATAAGTCATTTGGTGAAGTAGAGATTTTTGACTTCTGAAGTGCTTATCTCACTCAAATAAGCATGTTAGTCTAACAAACATCAAAACTGGAGTCATTTGGTGAAGTTCAGATTTTGGTCTTCTGAAGTGCTTATCTCAGTGAAATAAACATTTTACTCAAATCAGCATCAACAGTTCGGTCCTTTAGTGAAGTTGAGAGTTTAGTATTGTGTCTGCTTATCTCGCTGAAATAAGCATTTTCGTCAAACC
>NW_025969985.1:7553-13192 GCF_021869965.1 Rhincodon typus | reverse complement strand
TTGTTATCTCACATTCTCCAGCATCTGCAGTTCCTACTATACCTGTTGAGTCCAGAGTCTTTGAAGTGCTCATTGGAAAATTGAGTTGATGTTGTTGACCTTACAGACACTGGCAGCCCTAGAGAAACTCAGCAGGTGAACCTAAAGACGGGTCAAAGAAGACTTGAAACGTTAACTCTGTTTCACTCTCCACAGATGCTGCCAGACCTGCTGAGTTTCTCTGGCATTCTGTGTTTGCTTCAGCTTTCCAGAATCCACAATATTTTGCATTTGTTGACTTTATGTTGAGTTTCATTGGATTACTTGAGGAAACTAAGGACTGATAAATAGTTAGCACTGCTTCTCCATAATGGCAGGGACTTGGGTTTGATTCCTGCATTAGCTGACTGTGTGCAGAGTTTGCACGTTCTCTCCATGTCTGCTGCGTTTGCTCTAGGTGCCCCAGTTTCCTGCTACAGTCCAAAATGTGCAGGTTAGGTGGATTGGCCGTGGACAATGCAAGGTTACAGGGATAGGGTAGGGAGGTGGGTCCGAGTGGGATGCTCTTCAAAGGATCGGTATGGACTTGATGGGCCAAATGGCCTGCTTCCACGCTGTGGTGATTCTATATTAAGAAAGATAATAAGTGCAGGATCAAGGTGTAGCGATAGAATGACAGGTGACTGATAGCTCAGCATCATGCTACGATACTGAATGGAGATGCTCCATAATACAGTCAGTCAATCTGTGTTGGTCTCCCCACTGAAGGAATCCACACTGTAAGCAGTGAACACAGTAACAAGACATTTTTTTTACTTTGTATCTGTTGCTTGATGCAAATTCTTCTACAAATGTATTTACAGGGAAACCTTTTTATTATATTGCCAACCTACGACTGATCAAAAATTAAGTAAATGGATATTGAAGTGATTGAACCAATTCAATTGAGGAAAATAAATGACTCAGGAAAGGCGAATTCTCTGTTCAAGTTTGTAAAGATAATACAGATGGCAATTTATTGTTTAAGATATTAGGAATAGATTAGATTGGTGGTTGTAGAGGGAAAAGGAGTATGAGACCGGGATGAACAGATACTACTGATTTGGAGGATCAACACTACTGTAGACCGGTTGGACCAAACAGATTAGTTTCTTTATTATTAAGTAGACACCTTACAAGATAGTCATTAAATCCACCAGAGAGTCCTAATAATCTCAGAGCACTTATGCGATGGGCTTTTAAGGCTCTAATGATTTTAAGCTTAGAACTACTAAAATACCAAGTATGCGGATTTGCAAATTGAAATATCAGTATTTTGTTGGCGCTTTCAGTACGTATTCTGTTTTGATTGTAATTTTTTTTCACCTTTTCTTTCATATTTTTAACATGCATTTCCCTTTTTATTTTAGATGGTTGAATAGTCTTGTGCCTTCTCTTGAGGCCAGCCATTTCCCCAAATGAAGAGAGGAAGGAAAACAATGAAAGGTGAGTCAGGATTTTACAACTTAACAAGTTACAGAGTGACAGGTTTGGCCATCTGTTTGCATCCTCAGCCAAAGAGTGGTGCATGACAGAAGGTGCATTGTGTCAATAAGTGTTTACCAGTTATGCTAATGCTCATGGATGGAATCTTACAGGGATCTAAGTGACATGGGGCCATGGCAAGATTTGTGGCAGAATTGGATCACTAAGGCCCATCTCAGCAGTGGGAGCATCTTGCTACATCTTTTATGCATTTGCCTGAGTGGTGAGGCAAGTTTCTCACTTGACAGCGGCAAGTTTCTCACTTGACAGCAGCAAGTTCCCAATAAAGGGGAATTGTTGCTTGTGGAACACCTTACTAATGGCCCAACCAGCTTCATATCTCACAAACTCGACGTTGAGAATTCTCAATGTGGAGGTCAGAGTGAGTACCTGGGACTGCGGCTCACCGCTGGCTGTGAGGAGCCTCCCTGCTGCTCGGCACTAAACAGTATCTCACAGGTACCAGCCACAAGTGCCCCTCATTACAGAGATTAAGGTCCAACGTTTGCCCCATCCACCTCATGATCATCAGGGCACTTCTCGATTCTATTTGCAGGATGCTCAAGGGAGCACAAACTCGGAATGCAGGGCACACCAGCAACTAGCATTGAGAAACCGCCTTAAGGATGCTTTGTGCACATAGACATGCACCCAACTCATGGACAGGACATCTTAGGCTGTATCTCAGGGCTGCTAGCTTGCTCGCTTAACACTGATCCAATGCTCACAGCATCCATGCCTTGCTTTGCCAGTTAGAGTCACACAGCCAGGCAGCTGGCCAGCAGTCCTCAGTGAAGGAGATGTCCACCTTGCTGTACTGCAGTGTGCTACATCAATCTCACACTCGCTCCACATATCAACAGCATACACAGCAAACACCCAACATGTGCGGCAAGAAAGCAAGCATGCCTGAAAGTCTAAGGGAAGCATTCCATGAAGTTCACAGAGACACCCATCAGTCAGGGGGTCTGAGGAGTAGGTCAAGGCCAGCCTCCAATACCAGTCCAGGGGATTGCTCATAGTAAGACATCTGGTTCCCAATCAGGGGCTCAGTGCCTCTGCAAAACAGAGACTGGGTCACGCTCAGTCCTCTGGCTCAATAGCGGACAGTCTGGGGATTAGGGCTAAAACAGTCAGCAAGATGTACAGCCATCAGCCAGGGGTGTGGGTACCTGCCCTGTTGGGCTGCTGGATTAGCTCACTCATCATTCCATGATAATTCCATCGGATTTACCCACAGAAACGAAGAGGAAAATTGTGGGAGGGAGGGGGAGTCGAGGAGGTCTGTTGTTGGGAGTAGAGTCAGGAACCTATTTGGCAGAATTGGGAGCTGTAGGCGAGGAGAGGGAATAACAATTGTGAATGGAACAGTTGTGGGGCGTGACATGGTAAACGATGTATGGACAGGGGGTCATATGGGTGGGAGGGTCATCTACAGCCAGGAGCCCCCTGACTTCAAGGAGGGCACAATGTATGACCACAACTGGCATGGTCACCTCCCAGGGGCTTGATCAGAAAGGTGGATAGGTGTGGGGTCGTGCCAATGGCTTGGTTGAAGTCCTGGGGCACTGAATTTGGTGGGGTTCTCAGGAAGAGTTAATTAGGAAGGGGGTCTCAATGTTCTGGGCCTCGCTGACGCATAGATGCAGGGGCTGGAAGCCACTGAATGAAAGCAGCTGCCTTGACTGCTGCCTTCCATTCTGTTGGAAATCAGAAGTACACAATGGGGAAGAACTCAGCCTGTGAACGAGGTTATTGATGTGGGAAACAGTGTGACACACAGACCCATGCGTTGTACAGGACACAGACTACCTCATTCACACCAACCATTTTGGACACAGGCCGGTGAAAGAATAGGGATATTATAATGGTGTCAGCAGGACCCTCTGCCCTGTGCACACCTTATTTCTCTTGTTCCCAGATGCTGCAGCAGGCTTTCGACACAGACATTGATCCATGGGACATCCTGTATACACAGGAAGTTAGGCAACACGCAGTTACAGTTGGAACTGCACAGAGAGACATACAAACAGATGTGGGACTGAAGCAATGAAACTTATACAGACATCAGAAACCATGTACCGTGTATTGTCATCCATACCACCATGGTGCCCACAATAGGTGTTTCTTCCTCCTCTTTCCCATTATGTCTCAGTTTAGTCCCTGGTTGTGTAGCTGAGATGAAGGGAGTCTGTTCCATTCCTCCACTCCTTCCACCTCAATCCCCACCCCCACCTCCTACCTACCAACCTCATCCCCGCCTCCTTGACCTGTCCGTCTTCCCTGGACTGACCAACCCCCACCCTAACTCTCCACCTACACTCACCTTTACTGGCTCCATCCCTGCCTCCTTGACCTGTCCGTCTCCTCTCCACCTATCTGCTCCTTTATCCACCTTCCATCCGCCTCCCCCTGTCTCTCTATTTATTTCAGAATCCCCTTCCCCTCCCCCATTTCTGAAGAAGGGTCCAGACAGCTTTCCTGCTCCTCTGATGCTGCTTGGCCTGCTGTGTTCATCCAGCTCCACACCTTGTTATCTCAGATTCTCCAGCATCGGCTGTTCCTACTATCTCTGATCTACTGAGAGTCGTCTTGCCAGAATCAATGGACCCTCCTCAGCATGAGTTTCTGAGGATTGGAAGGGGACAGGCAGGGCACGAGCGGAGGGCCTGGTGACCTCTGGACTGTGCTGAGAGGAGACCTCTTAAGGAGTCGTGTGTTGTTCCTCCTCGGTCTGGGGCCTTCCTGGTGTTGTCCTGTCTCCTTGTGAGGACGGGGCAGCTGGAGTACTTGCTATTGCCCCATCCCTCTGACACTAGATTATAGAGTCCCTACAGTGTAGAAACAGGCGCTTTGGCCCAGCAAGTCCACACTGGCTGTCAGAGCATCCCACCCAGACCCATCCCACATAACTCACCTATTCTACACATCCCTGAACACTATGGGACAATTAGGCATGGCCAATCCACCTAGCCTGCACATCTTTGGACCATGGGAGGAAACCGGAGCACCCAGAGGAAACCCATGCAGACACGGAGAATGTGCAATCTCTACACAGACAGTTCCCCAAGGGTGGAATCGAACCCAGGTCCCTGGCGCTGTGAGGCAGCAGTGCTAACCATTGAGCCACCGTGCCGCCCTAAAGCCTTCAGTCCTGAGGGTACTGAGAGCCATTCCGTCCCACATCCCTGTCTGCTGTTCCTATCTCTCTCTCTCAGCACGGCGGTGAAGTCCCTGTTTGCTGACTCCGTGGGGTCATCTCCTGCTGGGGGCTGAGCAGGCGCCTGGTCTCCGACGGTGGGATGGTGCATGGTAAGATGGGATAATATCAGACCTAAGTGCACCATAGGGACACAATAGTTTGTTAATGCGGCGGATTTGGTAAGGTTAGGCCTTAAAGATAGATTCCCTCCAAAAATCTCAACATAACTGGAAAAGGCTAACGTTCAGCCTTAAGTTATTGAACTGCTAATCAAAGTGCCAGACACACGTTCAAATCCTACCAATTTAAAGGCCCACATCTCAAAACTGAATTAAATCAACTTGTTAAATAAGAAAATGCAATGTACAGGGCACAGGGCAGCAAAATATGATGTAGTTCCTGCAATTATCTAATGTGAGTTTAATTTTAAAATTTTACATCTAAATCCTCCAATTTCTTTACAGCAGGTAATGTTTATGATGGGAGATTGGTGTGCTTTGTTTGAGGGATGGAAGGATGGTGGAGATGGAGGGCCTTCGTCAGTCCTGAGGGAGGACGTTCTGCTTATGGAAGGAGTGCAACAAAGGTTTTCCAGACTGATTCCTGGGCTGGTAAGACTGACTTATGAAGAGAGACTGGATCACTGAACACTACATTCACTGGCATTTAGAATGAGGGAGGATCTCATAGAAAACCATAAAACTCTAACAGGACTTCTAAACTGGAGGAAGGTCCATTTTGACGGTATTAGGCAAGAACTTTCAAAAAGTTCATTGGGGGCAAATGTTCACGGGTAAAGGGATGGCTGGAAAATGGGAAGCATTCAAAAATGAGATAACCAAAGTCCAGAGTCAGTATAACAAGGTGTAGAGCTGGATGAACACAGCAGGCCAAGGAGCATCAGAGGAGCAGGAAAGCTGACGTTTCGGGTCTA
>NW_025969985.1:0-7453 GCF_021869965.1 Rhincodon typus | reverse complement strand
TTTCGGATCGGGACCCTTCTTCAGAAATAGGGAAGGGATAGGGGGCTCAAATAAATAGAGAGAGGTGGGGTGGGGCTGGGGAAGGTAGGTGGGGTGGTGATAGTGAGTGCAGGTAGGCAGTGGGGGGATTGGTCAGTGAGGTGGGAGGAGCGGATAGGTGGGAGAGAAGGCAGACAGATCAAGGAGGCGGGCATGAGCGGGAGGGTTGGTCATGGGATGAGGTCAGGGGGTGGGGAGATTTTGAAGCTATTGCCTACCTGCACTCACTATCACCTTTCCCCACCTACCTTTCCCAGCACCACCTCTCCTCTCTATTTATTTCAGAGTCCCCAACCCCTCCCCCATTTCTGAAGAAGGGTCCCAACCCGAAACGTCAGCTTTCCTGCTCCTCTGATGTTGCTTGGCCTGCTGTGCTCATCCAGCTCTACACCTTGTTATCTCAGACTCCAGCATCGGCAGTTCTTACTATCTCTTACCTGGTTGTTTGTTGTCATATGGATAGCTGGCTACAAGAGCCCCACCATGCAAACTTATAGATAGAACAAAAGTTTCATTCATTATCCAGCCCATTACTGCTTTGGTTTCTGGTTCAAATTGTGAAGTCTTATCTTCAATCCAGTCCATTGCTGCTCTGGTTTCTGGTTCAAATAGTAACGTGTTATTTTCAAAGACATCAGGAAAGTTTCTGTTCAAATCAACTTGCCTTTTATTGTATCTGAGTAAGGGGGTGAAAGATAGAAGCACCTTTTAGTCAAACACAGCAATATTAACATCATAAAAACAAAGAACTGTGGATGCTGCAGGTCTTAAACAAGAACAGAAATTGGTGGAAAAACTCAGCAGGTCTAGCAGCATCTGTGAAGAGAAAGCAGAGTTAACATTTCCATTCTGTTCATCAGAACTGATAATAGCGAGGAAAATGTAGTATTTAGAGTCAAAGAGATGTACAGCACGGAAACAGACCCTTTGGTCCAACTTGTTCATGCTGACCAGATATCCCAAATTAATCTAGTCCCATTTGCCAGCATTTAGCTCATAACTCTCTAAACCCTTCCTATTCATATATCCATCCAGATGCCTTTTAAAAGTTGCCATTGTACCAGCCCTCCTTCCATTGACTCCATCTATATTTCCCACTGCCTTGGGAAAGCAACCAATGTAATTCAAGAACCCTCCTTTATTTTACTCTTTATACTCTTTTCCATCCTCTTCCATCGGGCAGAGATACAAAGGTTTGAAAACACATACCAACAATTTAAGAACAGCTTCTTCCCCGCTGTTCTCAGACTTATGAATGGATCTCTCATATATTACAGTTGATCTGCCTCTGCTCCTTCTCTGGAGCTGTAACACTATATTCTGCATTCTGTTCTATTACCCTGATGTACTTATGTAAGATTTGATTTGTTTGGTTAGCATGCAAAACAATACTTTTCACTTTATCTCACAAAATATGACAATAATAAATCAAATCAAATTTTTTGTCCTGGATTACTATCAATGATCTCCTTATCTGCCTACCCCTTTCATTACCTTTGTCTCTCTCTCTCTGGGCTCATCTCCACGTTTCCACTCACCTCTCCTCACTCCTTCACCATCCCCCCACCCCAAAACTCCCTGTCTTCAGCATATATACCACCTTTTCTCAGCTGCTATCTGTTCTGAAGGGTCACTGGACTCGAAACATTAACTGTGCTTTCTCTCCACAGATGCTGCCTGACCTTCTGAGTTTTTCCAGCAATTTCATTTTATTTTACAGCACTATTAATTCCTTCTGGACAAATTGTACCAGTTGTAGGGTTAAAAACATTTTCTTTTCAACAACGTCAGTGGAGCGCCTTCATTTTAGGTTAGAAATTGCTGTAAAAAATAGGCACCTAACAGAAATAGACATCTCACACAAGTGAGAAGTTCTACAGTGATTTTAATAAGTTTTCGATCTCAAATGAAAATCATAGAAAACAACTCTTAAAAAAAGTGATTAAAGCACATTATTCAAGACGTCAATTATTGCTAATTTCCAATGGAGAATAGGTCAGAATTTTGAGAAGATCAGTTAAATGTCCTCATTATTACTGAAACAAATATTCAATTGGGAAAGTACACCAGTCTTATCTAGATTGATTCAAAACTAGACCAAAAGCCATTCAAAAGAAATTGAATTTACATTAGTTGATTTTCCCATGACTTTCTGAAAGACAAGGTAATAAAGTGCATCTTTCCACATGTGACTGTTTCCTGCTTGTGTTCCCCTTATTTATTTGACTGGAATCTTCATGACTTGCATTGAGTTCATTTCCATGATCCTACCCATGTCAACAGTACACCTTCTCAAACAATCATAAAGGAGGCAGCTAATTGAAGGGGCACCTCTACGTTTGCCATCCAGTTGGGAACCACAACCGGGTTTGGAAGTCAGGAGTTCAGGGCAGTGTAACCCACTGGCAGTAGCTACTGTGTGACCAGAGGGAATGCTGCTGAGGCAGGCAGCAGGGACCTTAGGAAATCCGAGACGGTTGTGAACATCCATCTTCACAATCTCCACACCCATCAGGTGAAGGCAGCACTCCCAGCATCTTTTTTATTTGCCGGTATCATTGAAGGCTACCACAAAAGCAAAGCTCTGCAGATGCTGGAAATCTGAAATAATAACAAAAAGAAAACTAAACTGGCGAACCTCAGTAGGTCAGGGAGCGTCTGCGAAGAGAAACAGAGTTAACGTCTCAGGTCAATGGCCTGAATGTGGAAGTGGATTGTTAATTAGTCACCTCTTTAAGATCACACAGTCACCAACCAAAATGATTGACTCTGTTTCTGCACAGATGGCCTGTTGAGCTTTTCCAGACGTTTTTGTGTCTATTTCAAGCTGTTTATTTACACCATAACAAGGGGAGATGATTATGCCCTGCACATGTGCTGAAACAGTGTCAGAGGCAAAAAAGGAGAGGGGCTTTTGAAATGTAGCTTGTAACTCGTCACATTATCATTTTCAAATAGACAGACAGCCTAAACTAATGTTTACAATGCAAACAAAAGCAGTTATTAGAGAGTAACTTCAAATAGAATCATGTTCGGATTGACTGTTCCCAAAAATGTTAAACCTCATTCATCAGTAATGTTGCCTCCTATTGTGCAGCCTCGTCCACAAACTCCAAGTGAAAACACAGCCAGGGGGCTGCATGACTCTTACAGAACTGTATTCCACTCTGTTAACAGCCACTAAGGCCCTCACTAATTGACTTAATGATCTGCCCACCACTGGTACATAGGTAGTGTCTTTACCTCAAAGCCAGGAGGCCCAGGTTCAAAGTTCCACCTGCTCCAGAGATGTTTAATAACATCTCTGAACAGGTCCTGCCTAACTCTGGGGAATGCTCAATGCTGCAATTTTCCTTTGCTGCTGTGTCACCACCTCCAGGAACCGTGCGAGAAAGCAAAACACATTGGGAAGCCTGCCCAACACTTTCATTTCCTAAATTCACCTTTCCCTACCTCCAGAACCAGGGGAGGCAATGGCCTAGTGGTATTATCACTGGACTGTTAATCCAGAGACCCAGATAACATTCCTGGGACCCAGGTTCAAATCCTGCCATGGCAGATAGTGGAATTTGAATTCAATAAAATATATCTATAATTAAGAATCTAATGATGATTGCACATTCACTCATGTCCTTTAGGGAAGGAAAGTGTCACCCTTACCTGGTCTGGCCAACATGTGACTCCAGACCCACAGCAATGTGGTTGACTCCTAACTGCCCTCTGGGCAATAAATGCTGCCTAGCCAGCAACACCCTCATCCCATGAATGAATAAAGGGAAAAAAAAAGCTCCATTTCCTAATTCCACTTTCCCTACCTCCAACACCAGAGATCTGAGGAAGGGTCACTGGACCCAAAACATTAACTCTGATATTTTGCTTCACAGATGCTGCCAGACCTACTGAGCTTTTCCAGCAACTTCTGTTTTTGTTCCAAAACCAGCTCCACTGGACCAGGAGAATTCCAGCAGGCCTTGTGTTTTCTAACAAAAACTAAATTGCTGGAAAAGCTCAGCAGGTCTGGCAGAATCTGTGAAGGAAAAAGCAGAGTTAATGTTTTGGGCCCGGTGACCCTTCCTCAGAACTGATGGTGGCTGGGAAAATGTCAGTTTATATGCAGAAAATAGGGAGGTGGGTGGGGTAGGCAGTAAATGATAGGATAGAGCCCAAAGAGAGAGGATAGACAGTTGGACAGACAAAGAGTTGCTAACGATCAGGCTGGGAGGGTGAATAGTTGTAAATGGGAACTGTTAGTGACTAACAACAGGTAGTGTGTAATGGCAGGCTATATGGTAACAAACCCAGGAACAAAAACAAAGTAGCTGGAAAAGCTCAGCAGGTCTGGCAGCATCTGTGAAGGAGAAAGCAGAGTTAACGTTTCGGGTCTGGTGACCCTTCCTCAGAACTTGTTGTTGTGTATGTGGTAAAAAAGCCTGGTGTGTGGGGTAGGGGGCTGGGACATGGGAGAGTTTAGGCCCTAAAATTTTTAAACTCGACATTGAGTCCGGAGGGCTGTAGGGTCCCCAAGCAGAAAATGAGGTGTTGTTGCTCTAGCTTGCGTTGAGGTTCACTGGAACACCGCAGCAAGCCAGAGACAGAAATGTTGGCCAGGGAGCAGGATGGTGTGTTAAAGTGGCAGGCAACAGGTAGTTCAGGGTCTTGTGTTTTCTAACTCTGGGGGATGCTCAATGCTCAATTTTCCAAGTCTCTCATTCTTTCAATTCCATCTTTGCATTTCTCAGTCCTCTGTGATTTGCGGTTCTGAAATTTAGCCATTTCTGAAGAAGGGTCCCGACCTGAAACATCAGCTTTCCTGCTTCTCTGATGCTGCCTGACCTGCTGTGTTCCTCCAGCTCCACACTGTGTTGTCCCTGACTCCAGCATCGGCAGTTCTTACTATCTCTGTATTTGTCCCTTTGATCTTTTCTTGGGCTTCTTTTGCCCATAGACAAGTTTATCCCACATTCTTTACACCTCTCAAAGACCTATTCATTAGTTTTCAAATGTTCAGAGTCTGATCGGACACAGCAGAAATTCGGAGTGTAAGATTTCAAAAGGTTAGAGAGAACTGGGGTGAAGAGAGATATTAGCTGAACCCCAGTTCTCTCTAGCCTTTTGAAATCTTACACTCCGAATTTCTGCTGTGTCCGATCAGACTCTGAACATTTGAAAACTAATGAATAGGAAATAATATGGTCAAGAGCGTGAAGAAATAGAGTTTCCTCAAGGAGAAAACACAATTTTCTAAAAAAAAGGAAATTAAAAATAAAGAAATAAATTTAAATAAATAGTAAAGTGCAAATAACTTTAAATGTGGAAGGAAAATGAAATGTTTGGGTAGAAAGTAGAAATACTAAAATTAGCTGGCTGATCTATTAAAGGTGAAATTTTTAAAAAATTTACTCATGGGATATGAGCGTCACTGACTAGCCAGCATTTATTGCCCATCCCTAGTTGCCTTTGAATTGAGAGGCTTGCTCAGCCATTTCAGAGGGCAGATGGGAGTCAACCACTTTGCTGTGGGGCTGGAGTCACATGTAGGCCCGACCAGGTAAGGATGGCAGTTTCCTTCCCTAAAGGACATTAGTGAACCAGATGGGTTTTTCCAACAATCGGCAATGGGTTCATGGTCATCAGTAGTTTCTTAATTCCAGAATTATTATTGAATTCAAATTCCACCATCTGCCATGGTGGGATTCAAAGCCAGGTCCCCAGAATATTACCTGAGTTTCTGGATTAATTGTTGAGCAATAATACCACTTGGCCATTGCCTTCCCCATTAGGAACAGGAGGAGGCCATTCAGCCCTTTGAGACTGCTCCACCATTCAATATGATCATGGTTAATTATCCAACTCAGTCCCCTGTTCACGCTTTTTCCCTTTAGCCCTCAGAACTATATCTAACTCTTATTGAAATAGTAAATACTCTGGTCTCAAGCACTTTCTGTGACAGAGAATTCCACAGGTTCACCAATCTCTGGGTGAAGAAATGTCTCCCCAACTCAGTCCTAAATGGCATATCTCGTATCCTTAGGCTGTTGCAGGATGATTACTGGATTCATGGACCTACCAGAAATGCTGGAAGGACTACAGTCCACAGTGTTACACACACCCACTTTTACAATGCAATCACATTTATGACCCTATCTCAGAGAAGACTGAGGTCAAACAGGGCTGTGCGATTTCACCAAATCTCCTCTTCATTATGTTTGCTTCAATACTCTACCTCGCCTCCAGAGAACTACCTACTGACATGGACTGAAAATATAAAACTGACTTTGTCCCCTTCAATTCAAAACCAAAAGTAACCCCAACCCCAGACAGTCACTGACCTTCATTACACAGATGGAGCTTATGTGCTCCCTCAAACTGAGTTCCAGGCCATTGCTAACTCCTCCAAAACAGATGGGAACATCGTCCTTTCTCTAAGGCCCTCTACCTATCCGCTGCCACAGTACAACACCTCCCCCTCTCAATTAGGATCAACAAAGAGATTCTAGAAAATGGGGACCATTTTCCAGACTTTTGTGAGCCCACTCGGAGTGAAGTCAAACCTAGATGGAAAAGTGCATCATGCCTCTACATCATGCCTCTAGGGTCTCAAACCCAAGGGTATGGTAGCATAGGCAACTGCTCTACCAGCTATGCCCTCCTTGAAGACGTTCTGCTCTTCTCTCCAATGCGATTTCCGTTTTAATCTTTCAATTTGTTCCAACACCTCTCAGTTCTGAAGGACAGAGTCATACTGAACTTGAAACACTAACTCTGTTTCTCTCTCTGCAGACAATATTTTGCCTTTATCTGAGACCAAAGTCATGGCTTACAGCACAGCAGTGATCCCATGCTCTTACAGATTTAGCGACTTGGACAACATCTAGCAGGCACAAAGCATTTGGTGATGCACCAACAACTTCACAAGACCCTTCAAAGTCAAAAAAAAGGTTGCCAACAGCAGCCCTCTCTCCCAGGCCAACTTTGTCAACACCGAGGGACAAATCATTCAAAACCAGCTCCACTGTGTAGAATGTGTCACTCGTATACAGAACACCAAACTCACAAAGCAACTGCTCAACTCTGAACTTAGCTGTGGCAGCAGACACCCAAGGGGACAGTGGAAACACTTTAAAGATGTCCTCAAAACACTGCTGAAGAAGTTAAATGTCTCCATCAGCAAGTGAGAGTCCGTGTCTGGAGACGGACCAAAATGGAGAAGGTTGATCCATAAAGGCACCAAGCACAAGACATCAAGACTTCAGCAAGAATGTGCAGGATAAAAATTGAGACACAAGAGGGAGCTCATAAACCTCCAAATAACCATCAATCCAATATGCATGTAAACTGGAGGAGAAACACGTTATAACAAAAACAAAGTTGCTGGAAAAGCTCAGCAGGTCTGGCAGCATCTGTGAAGGAGAAA
>NW_025969984.1:11645-13192 GCF_021869965.1 Rhincodon typus | reverse complement strand
AGCTGGAGGGGAGTGTGGAGCGGACAAGGGAGTCACGCAGAGAGTGGGGAGGGAAAGATGTCTTTGGTGGTGGGGTCGGATTGCAGATGGCGGAAGTGTCGGAGGATGATGCGTTGGATCCGGAGGTTGGTGGGGTGGTACGTGAGGACGAGGGGGATTCTTTTTTGGTTCTTATTGCGTGGACAGGGTGTGAGGGATGAGTTGCGGGAGATGTGGGAGACACGGTTGAGGGCGTTCTCGACCACTGAGGGGGGGATGTTACGGTCCTTGAAAAACGAGGACAACTGAGATGTACGGGAGTGGAATGCCTCATCCTGGGAGCAGATGCGGCGGAGGTGAAGGAATTGGGAATTGGGGATAGCATTTTTGCAGGAAGGTGGGTGGGAGGAGGAGTATTCTAGGTAGCTGTGGGAATCGGTGGGCTTGAAATGAATATCGGTTTCTAGGTGGTTGCCCGAGATGGAGACAGAGAGGTCCAGGAAGGAGAGAGAGGTGTTAGAGATGGTCCAGGTAAACTTAAGGTTGGGGTGGAAGGTGTTAGTGAAGTGGATGAACTGTTCGAGCTCCTCGTGGGAGCACGAGGCGGCGCCGATACAGTCATCAATTTAACGGAGGAAGAGGTGGGGTTTAGGGCCGGTGTAGGTACGGAAGAGGGATTGTTCCATGTAACCTACAAAGAGGCAGGCGTAGCTTGGGCCCATGCGGGTACCCATGGCCACCCCCTTTGTCTGTAGGAAGTGGGAGGAATTGAAAGAGAAGTTGTTGAGGGTGAGGACGAATTCGGCTAAGCGGATCAGGGTGTCAGTGGAGGGGGACTGGTCGGGCCTGTGGGACAGGAAGAAGCGGAGGGCCTTTAGGCCATCTGCATGGGGAATGCAGGTGTAGAGGGACTGGACGTCCATGGTAAAGATGAGGTGTTGGGGACTGGGGAATTGGAAGTTCTGGAGGAGGTGGAGGGCGTGGGTGGTGTCACGGACATAGGTATGGAGTTCCTGGACCAAGGGGGAGAAAATGGAGTCTAGATAGTTGGAGATCAGTTCGGTGGGGCAGGAGCAGGTGGAGACAATGGGTCGACCAGGGCATTCAGGTTTGTGGATTTTGGGAAGGAGATAGAAGCGGGCAGTGCGAGGTTGGGGAACGATGAGGTTGGAGGCCATGGGTGGGAGGTCACCTGAGGTGATGAGGTTGTGGATGGTTTGGGAGATGATGGTTTGGTGGTTGGGGGTGGGGTCATGATCAAGGGGGCGGTAGGAGGAGGTGTCGGAGAGTTGGCGTCCGGCCTCGGCGATGTCGAGGTCAGTGCACCATACTACAACTGCGCCTCCCTTGTCCGCAGGTTTTATGGTGAGGTTGGGATTGGAGCGGAGGGAGCGGAGGGCTGCACGTTCTGCGGGGGAGAGGTTGGAGTGCGTGAGAGGGGTGGAGAGGTTGAGGCAATTGATGTCTCGATGGCAGTTGGAGATGAAGAGGTCGAGGGAGGGTAGGAGGCCTTGGGGTGGTGTCCAGGAGGAGGGGGTGTGTTGGAAGCGGGAGAAGGGGTCAGTAGA
>NW_025969984.1:0-11545 GCF_021869965.1 Rhincodon typus | reverse complement strand
CTGTGGGTGGAGGGGGACAAAGGTGAGCCCTTTACTGAGGACTGACTGTTCGTCCTCAGAAAGGGGGAGGTCTGGGGGGATGGTGAAGACTCGGCAGGGCTGGGTGCTGCTGTCTCCTCTGGAGCTGCTGGCTGTGGAGGCAGTGGGCGGAGCGAAGCAGCGTTGGCTGTGGGCAGAGTTGCGTCGGCATCGGCTGTGGGCGGAGGAGCGGGGTAGGTGGCGGCAGTAGCGGTGAAGGTGGTCGCGACTTCAGTATCGGTGGCAATGGCAGCGATGGTGTTCGCTGTCCCGGAAGTGGGGAACCCGGCGTCTATAGTTACCTGTGTTTTTGTCTCCCTCCCTTTTTGCATAGGGGTGTAATATTGGCATCTTTCCAATCGTCTTGGACTTTTCCAGAACCTAAGGATTGCTGGAACATTGTTGTCGGTACATCCACTATCCCTGTACCTTCCTCCTTGAATATCCTTGGATACAATCCATTGGGTCCAGAAGACTTATTAGCCTTTAAAGCCATTTGTTTTCCTAGTGCTCTGTCTCTCGTGATAGTTATTAAATTTATTTCCTTCCCCTTCCTTTTGCTCCTTGATTATTTAATATTTTTGAAATGTTTTTCCATTCTCTACAGTTAAAACTGATGCAAAGTATTTCGAGTCATACAACATAGAAACAGGCTCTTCGGCCCACCATATCTACACTGACCAAAAAACACTAAACTACACCAATCCAGCACTTGGTCCATAGCCTATTATGCCTTGGTATTTTAAGTGGTCATCCAGATGTTGCTTAAATGTTGTGAGAATACCTTCCTCCATCACCCTCTTAGGCAGCATGTTCCATATTTCTACCACCCTCTGGGTGAAAAAGAAATTTTCTCAAATCCCCTCTAAATCACTTGCCCCTCTGGACTTAGACACATCTACCACAGGGAAAAGATTCTCACAATCTATTTGTTTATGCCTCTCATAATTCTTTATAGCTGAATCAGATTCCCCTCAGCCTCCTCTGTTCGAAGGAAAACAAATCCAGCCTATCCAGTCTCTCCTCATAACTGAGGCTTTACATCCCAGGCAACATCCTGGTGAATCTCCTCTGCATCCTCTCCAGTGCAATCATATCTTTCCGATAGTGTGGTGACCAGTACGGCACACAATATTCTGCCTAACCAACATTTCATAAAATTGGAACAAGACTTCCTTGCACCTATATTCTATGCCCTGGCTAATGAAGGCAGACATCCTGCATGCCTTCTTCATCACCCTGTCTACCTGTGCTGACACCTTCAGGAATCAATGGATTTATTAAACTCTTCTGCCATTTCCTGGTTCCCAGCCTCATTCTCTAAGGCACCTCTGTATATTTTGTCCTGACTCTATTTTTATACATTTAAAGAACTTCTTACTATCCATTTTTATACTACTTGCAAGTTTACCCATAAAATGTATTTCCTCCTTCTTTACCTAAAAGCATAGAAAATTGGAGCAGGGATAGGCTATTAGGTCCTTTGAGCATGTTCTGTCATTGAATATGATCACGACTGATCATCCAATGCCATACCCTGTTTCCGCTTTGTCCTTATTTTCCTTGATCTCTTTAGCACAAAGAACGACACCTATCTCCTCCTTGAAAACATTCAATGTTTTGGCTTCAACCACTTTCTATGGCTGAGAATTCCACAGGCTCACCACTCTCTGGCTGAAGAAATTTCTCCTCATCTTAGCCCTAAATGGCCCACACCATATCCTTAGACTGCAATCTCTGTTCTACACTCCCGATCCTCACAGACATCCTTCCCACAATTACTCTGCCTAGTCCTGTTCGAATTTTACACATTTCTATGAGATAGTATGCTGGAGTCATACAGCATGTAAAAGTCGCTTCAGCCCACTCTGTACACGCCAAACAATGAACACCAAACTGCACTAAACCCATTTACCTTCATTTGGTCCATAGCCTACTTTGCCCTGGTATTTTAAGGCTCCCCATTAGAGTTTAGAATTTAGAATCCCTACAGTGTGGAAACAGGCCCTTCGGCCAAACAAGTCCACACCGACCCACAGAGCATCCTACCCAGACCCATCCCCCAATCTACATATCCCTGCACACTATGGGCAATTTAGCATGGCCAATCCACCTAACCTGCACATTCTTGGAATGCGGAAGGAAACCAGAGCACCTGGAGGAAACCCACGCAGACACAGGGAGAATGTGCAAACTCCACACAGTCACCCAAGTGTGGAATCAAACCCTGGTCCCTGGTGCTGTGAGGCAGCAGTGCTAACCACTGAGCCACCGCGCTGCCTCTAGAATGGTATACACCTGTGGTGAATAGCAGAGGATGGCTTTGATCTATCAACCTCTGGGCTATGGGCCCAGTGCACTCCTACTGCGCCACTCTGCCTGGTAGTAAATTCTTCAAAACTCCAGTAAATATGGTCCTAACCATTTCAACATCTCTTCATACGTTAGGCTGCCATCCCAGAAATCGGTCTGGTAAACCTTTGTTACACTTCCACCTTGGCCAGAACATCCTTCCTCGGATAAGGAGTGCAAAATGAGACACAATACTCCAAGGTGTTGTCTCACCAAGGCCCTGTACAACTGCAGCAAGACATCTCCACTCCTTTCATCGAAAACTATCACTATGAAGGCCAACATATTATTTGCCTTCTTCACTACCTGTGCACCTGCATGCTTACCTTGAACAACCAGTGTACAAGGACACCAGGACCCCCTTTTCCAATCTATCATCACATTCAGATAATTATCTGCCTTCCTGGTTTTGCTACCAAAGTAGATAACTGCTCATTTATCCATATTATACTTCACCATGCATTGCCCACTCAGTCAACTTCTCCAAATCACACTGAAGCATTTCTGCATCCTCCTCACAGTTCACCCTCCCATCCATGATGGTCTTTTACAAACTTGGAGGCATTATATTTATTCCCTCATCTGGGTCATTAATAAATAGTGTGAATAGCTGGGGTCCTAGCACTGATCCCTGCCATACCCCATTAGTCACTGCTTGCCATTCAGAAAAATACTTTTTTTATTCCTCTTTGTTCCTGGCCTGCTAACCAGTACCGTATCTATGTCAATACATTACCTCCAGACCCATGAGCTTTTATTTTACATGCTAACCTCTCATGTGGGACACTACCAAGACAAAAGTCCAAGTAAATCACATCCACTGTCTCCATTTTATTAACTCTACTAATTACATTGGCAAACTGGGCACCACTGAACAAATTATCACTGAGCAGGTGCTGCTTCATAGCACTGTTGACGACAGTTTCCATCACTTTACTGATGATCAACAGTAGAAGTGACGGGGCGGTAACTGGCCGGGTGAGATTTGTCCTGCGTTTTGTGCACAAGACAAACCTGGCCAATTTGGTCAGTAGATGCCAAGTTGTTACCGTATAGGAACAACTTGATGAGAGGTGTGGCAAGTTATGGAGCACAAGCCAGGCTGTTTTGGGGCCTGTAGCCTTTGCAGTATCCAGTGATATCCGTTTCTTGATATCACGTGGAGTGAATCAAATTGGCTGAAGACTGGTATCTGTAATGCTGGGGACCACTGGAGGACGGCAAGATGGATCATCTACTCAGCACTTCTGGCTGAAGATTGCTGCGAATGCTTCAGCCTTGTCTTTTGCACTGATGTGCTGGGCTCTTCCATCATTGAGGATGGGGATATGTGTGCAGCCTCCTCCTCCAGGGAGTTGTTTAATTGCCCACCACTATTCACGACTGGATGTGGCAGGACTGCAGGGCTTAGATCGGGTCAGTTGGTTGTGCAATCACAGAACTCTGTCTATCATTTGCTGCTTTCGCTGTTTGGCGTGCAAGAAGTCCTGTTTGGTGGCTTCACCAGGTTGATACCTCATCTTCAGGTATGCCTGGTGCTGCTCCTGGCATGCTGTCCTGCACTCTCCATTGAACAAGGGTTGGTCCCCTGGCTTGATGGTAATGGTTGAGTGGGGGATATGCCGGGCCATGAAGTTACAGATTGTGCTGGAGTACAATTCTGCTGCTGCTGATGGCCCACAGGGCATCATGGATGCCCAGTCTTGAGTTGCTAGATCTGAGCGAAGTCTGTCCCATTTAGCAGGGTGAGAGTGCCACGCAACACGATGGAGGTTATTCTCAATGTGAAGGCAGGACTTTGTCTCCATAAGGACTGTGCGATGGTCACTCTTACTGATACTGTTATGGATGGATGCATCTGAAGCAGGCAGATTGGTAAGGATGAGGTCAAGTATGTTTATCACTCTTGTTGGTTCCCTCACCAGCTGCTGTAGACCCAGTCTAACAGTTATGTCCTTTAGGACCTGACCAGCTCGATCAGTAGTATTGCTGCCGAGCCACTCTTGGTGGTGGACATTGAAATCCCCCACCCAGAGTACATTTTGTGCCTTGCCATCCTCAGCGCTTCCTCCAAGTGTTGCTCAACATGGCAGAGTACCGATTCGTCAGCTGAGGGAGGACAGTATGTGGTAATCATCAGAGAGTTTCCTTGCCCATGTTTAATCTGAAATCATAGGAACTCATGGGGTCCAGAGTCAATGTTGAGGACTCCCAGGGCAACTCCCTCCTGACTGTATACCACTGTGCCACCATCTCTGCCCAGTCTGTCCTGCCAGTGAGACAGGAGATATCCAGGATGTTGATGTTGGTGTCTGGGACATTGTCTGTAAGGTATGATTCCATGAGCATGACTATGTGAGGTCGCTGCTTGACTAGTCTGTGAGGCAGCTCTCCAGGTTTTGGCACTAATCCCCAGATATTAGTAACGCAGGACTTTACATGGTCAACAGGACTGTTTCCACTGTTTTCTTTTTCAGTGCCTAAGTCAATGCCAGGTAGTCCATCTGGTTTCATTTCTCTGTTGACACTTCGTAGCCATTGATACAACTGATGGCTTGCTAGGCAATTTCAGAGGGCAAACGAGAGTCAACCATATTGCTGTGGGTCTGGAGTCATATGTCGGCCAGATCAGATGAGGTTGGTAGATTCATTCCTTGAAGGACTAGGGATAGTCAGTCTGGTTTTGTGTGAGGGAAATTGTGTCTAATAACCTTGATTGAGATTTATGAGGAAGTTATCAAGAAGGTAGATGAGAGCAGAGAGGCAGATATTGTTTACTTGGACTTTAAATAAAGCCTTTGACAAGTTTCCACATGATAGACTGGTTAGGAAAGTTAGATTGAATGGGATTCAGGGTGAGCTTGCCAATTGGATATAAAATTGGCTTAAACAGCAGGAGACAGAGCGTGGTGGTTGAGGATTGTTTTTTGGGCTGGAGGCCTGTGACCAGCGGGGTTCCATAGGAATCAGTTCTGGGTCCTCTTTTGTTTGTCATTGACATGAACGATTTAGATGAGAATCTTGAAGGTATGGTTAGTAAGTTTACAGATGACACCAAAACTAGTGGTATAGTAATCAGTGATGAAGGTTATCTAAGATTACAAAGAGATCTTAATCAATTGAGTCAATAGGCTGAGGACTGGCAACTGGAATTTGATTTGGATAAGGGCAAGGTATTGCAATTTGGTAGAACAAGCAATGGTCGGACTTATACAATTAAAAGTAAGGCTTTAGGTAAAACAGAGAGACCTATGAGTTCATGTACATAATTCTTTGAAATTTGCATCGCATGTGGATGGTGTGGTTAAAAATGCATTTAGCACACTTGCCTTCATTGCTCAGACCTTTGAGTACAGGAGTTGGGATGTCATGTTGAGGTTGTACATGACATGAGTGAGTCCTATTCTGGAATGCTGTGTCCAGTTCTGGCCGCCCAGTTATAGGAAGGATATTATTAAGCTGGAGAGGGTTGATTAAAAGATTTACCAGGATGCTTCTGGGTATGGGACATTTGAGTTATAAAGAAAGACTGGATAGGCTGGAACTCTTTTCACGAGAGCGCAGGTGGTTGAGAGGTTTTATTAAATTGTTAGTGGTTTGGGTAGGGTAAAGGTAGTTGTCTTTTCCCTAGGTTGGAGAATTTCAAGACCAGGGGCATATTTTTAAAGTGAGAGGAGAGAGATTTAAAAAAAAACATGAGGGGTAATTTTTTTTACGCAGAGAGTGGTTCGTCTGTGGAATGAACATCCAGAGGAAATGGCAGATGAGGGTACAGTTACAACTTTTCAAAGACATTTGGATAAATACATGAATAAGAAATGTTTGCAGGGAGAACGGCAAAGCGCAGGCAGCTGGGACTAGCTTAGTTAGGGAACATCATGACATGGACTGGTTGGTCCAAAAGGTCTGTTTCCGTGCTGTATGATTCTATGACTATATGCCAATCGACAATGGTCAACAATGCTTTGAAATCAAATGCCACTGTCATCTGGGATTTGAACGTGGGTCCCAGATCATTACCTCAGTTTCTGGATGAATATCACTACACCATCATGCCTCTTGCTAGTGAGACAGTACTGAGGGAGTGCTGCACTCTCAGGGGGTTAGTACTGAGGGAATGTCGCACTCTCAGAGGGTCAGTACTGAGGGGAGAGCCGCACTGTCAGAGGGTCAGTACTGAGGGAGTGCCGCACTGTCAGAGGGCCAATACTGAGGGAGTGCTGTACTGTGGGAGGGTGAGTACTGAGGGAGCGGTATACTGTCAGATGATCAGTACTGAGGGAGTGCTGCAGTGCCAGGGAGTCAGTAATAAGGGAGTGCTGCACTGTCAGAGGGTTAGTGCTGAGGGAGTGCTGCACTGTCAAAGGGTCAGTACTGAGGGAGTGCTGCACTGTCCTAGGTTCAGTATTGAGGGCGTGCCACACTGTCAGAGAGTCAGTACAGAGGGAATGCTGCACTGTCACAGGGTCAGTACTGAGGGAGTGCCGCACAGTTAGAGGGTCAGTACTGAGGGAGCGCTGCACTGTAGAGCGTTGATACTGAGGGAGTGCCATGATATTGGTTTCTAGTGAATAGTGGTAATCCCCACTATAGTATATGACCCCACTATATTGCAGGATTCAGTGATGGTAATGCCAATGACTATCAAGGGGCAATTTATAGATTCTCTTGTGTTGAAGATGGCCACTGATGACATTATGTTATTTATCATTTTTCAACCCATGTCTTTATGGGGTCATAGTTACATGACTGTCTTCTTACCTTCACTTCAGATTGTGTCTTTACCACCAGAAATAAGTGAGTTTAATGAATGAAACGGGAAGTTATTTCATTGTGTTTGACTCAAACTATTTAAAAAGTATTTCCAAATAAGGTGTCAGAGTTGGTAGAGTGTCCACGCTAACTGTGTGTGAGAGCAGACAAGGGGAACACAGCAAAACCACAGCTTTCGGTTTGTGCTCCTGACGAACCCCATTATAGACAAACTCAGTCAGCTCCAGCATCAACCAATAAGATCAGCAGAGCACAGACTGTCATCTGTTGCTGGTGGAATTCTCTCAATGAATTCATATTCTTACAATGATGTTGAGGAAGAATGGTCATGTCACCATGCTAGTAATCTAGTTCCCAGGCAAATGATCTGAGGACATAGAACAGCCTTTATTGTCACGTACACTCGAATGAGTGCAGTGAAAAGTTTGTAATGTCGCCTCCCGACGCCATCTTAGGTACAGGGTGCCTAGGTACAGATACTTTTAAGCGTTTTTACAGAATTGAAATAGTAGAAAAATAGACAAGCATGGGATACAAAGTTTAAAAAGTCCAGAATGATAATAAAAAAGTATCTTTAAAGTACTCAAATTATAGTCCTTTTCCACTGAGTCTGTGCCCACCACGCTTCTGAACACTGCCTCCACACGCTGGCCTCTGTCCAGAGCTCATCTACCTAGCTGGCCTAGGCTCGCTCTGCTCCCGCTCTGGACTCTGGCTGCGACTCGCTTCCTGGACTCGGCCTGTGCTTGCTCTGCTCCCCGCTCCAGGCTCCAGGACTCACTTCTGGACTCCATTCTCTACTCCCTCCAGATAGGGTAGTTTAAGAAGTTAAAAGTTGCGACAGGGGTGGAGAAAATCTGCAGAAAAGAGGGGAAAAAAAGAAAGAGAAAGGGAAAGGGACTGGCGAGCGGAGGAACTCAGGCTGGAGTGCCTTACTTTGCCACCATCTTGAAAGGGTTCAAATCTAGCTCTGCAGCTGAAGAAACTTAAATTCAAGTTGTCAAATCTAGTCTCTGTAACAGTGGCTATACTATCCATTAAAACCCATATGGTCAATGACTTTCTCCACTCCACCAGAATAAGATCTTCTCTCCTACATCTCACGCTCACCTTATACCTGCCAATTACTCACCTCCTAGCAATTTCCACATTCTATCATTCAACATCTTCCCCATCACCCCAACCCCACCACAAACGCTGCATGTCCTCTGTACTGCCTCCTCTTTCAGTCAGGACACCTCACTACCTGCACCAATGATAATAGCTTTGACAGTTACTTGTATCTTCTGAAATATGTGTCTCCCTCTCACTCCAGGATGGAAACAGCCCACAATCAGGCAGAAAGACTCAAGCGGAGAGTGTGCTGTCTGTCATTCAGCTCCTCACCCCTTATAAGGAGAGGATCTTAATTCTGACCGCCCCAAGCAAGACCTGGGGTTGCCCTTGAGTTTTTGTGCTGGAACTACCTGAGTGAAGACTATCCCCTGAGGACTGGTCCTAAAAGGCATCTAAAATGAACCTGGTATCTCTGAATGAGGTGGCAAAGTGCAAAAAGGAAAGGTAAAGGCAATGAAAGGCAGGGATGCTGTGAATATCCGGGGATGCTCAGAGTGAGAGAATGCTGTTACACTGAGTGAAGAGCCCAGAGCTGCAGCCTGGTCCAGTCATGAGATGAGTGTGTGTCCCTGAGCACATAGTGTCCTTGCTGCAGTATTACAATGAGAATTGCCAGTGCAACCTGAGATGCAGCACTGAAGTACAGAAGTGCCCTATAAGTGCATCAGAGATAATGCCATGAGGGTTCTTAGAGGCTGATACATGTTAAATGCCAATGTCCGTGCACATAGTGTTTCTGTGGCCAATGCCCATGAAACATACCCTGAGATGTCAGTGCCCAGTTTCCAACATAGAGGTCATTTGGAGCAAGTAGAGCTAAATCCGCCAAACACTCACTCTGGTTTCCATGTCAAATTGTCCCAACACTGAGGTTGTTTGGCAAGATGGGAGGCTGAATATTAATAAGGCATGTTGGGCTGTTAACATATTATTTAATAAACCATAAATTGGCTGCTGCCTAGCGAGAATCTCGCCACATCACTTGTTAAGAGCATAAAAGATAGAGATTGGCTTTGTCGCATTTGCTGCCCAATTCTGCCACACATTGTTCCATAGGCCACATCACTCAGCCACCCAAGACAATTCTGCCCTCAGAATATCTTCACAAGGGGAAACAGATTTGTCAGGGGGCAGTCTCCACCCAGGTGGAACTGGAAAGTGTTTGTAGCTTCCTACTGTGCAACAATCTGACGGAATGCACCAGCTTATTACGCTCTGGTTTCATGGACAAAACAAAAGAACAGTTAATGGCAGAAAATAAAAGTTTACACAGTACAATCAAGTGAATGTGATCAGACTCCAGTGTAGTGACAGACAAACTACACTGTACTGTGCAATGAGTGTGGTCAGACCCCAGTGAGTGTTTTAAAAACCAGCATATGGCCAGCAATGTATTAGTTTATAAAAATGAATAACATTGTGAGAATAAACTAGTTGAGAATATAAAACTAGATTATAAATGTCTTAACAATTATATGAAAATGAGACTTGCCTCAGTAAGCATGGGTCCCTTAGAGCCCAGGAGGGGAAAAATCTTCATGGGGAATCAGGAAACGGCAGCGACATACATTAAAGGTCTATATTATTATAGTTTGAAATTTGAATTATAAAACACAGGTAAATGTGAATTTGATTTTCAAAGCTGTGAGGTTTAAACTGCTTAATTTTAAAGGTCAGACAGTTATTTGTAGCAATGAGCTAAAGATAACCTTTCCAAGATAACATGTGATTTAAACTAAAGGACTCAACAGGTCACCTTGTGAGTTAATTGCTGCTTATTGTCAATTTGTGTTTAAATGACTGGCAGGAAAGAGAGATGACCAAGGGATCATTATCAGATTTCAGTTAAGAGTAAAAACAAAAATCACATCAGTAGAAAAGCAATTTAATTTGTGGCAGTCTCGAGGCTGTCAAAGCTGGGAAAAAATCTCCAGGCTATCAAGTTGGAAATATGTCATAAATTGTTATAACAGTTCAAGTAAACAGGGCTTTTCAAGGTAATTAGAAAAGACAATGAGTTGCCACTGTCGTGTAGCTCAAGGAGTAATAGAGTAACTGTAATGGAGAATATCACATCTGATGAATGTTTCTATTTTCAGAAGGAAACACTTGCAATCTCATCAGTTATGTAAGAAATTTAAGAGTTATAATAGGAATGATCCATTGCTCGGCTTGAGTGTCTGTAAAGGATATTACTGGAAAAAAGGTTGAATGTTTCTCTTGTTTGAGGTATGACATGAAATGAAAATCCATTTTGACAATTGTAACAGAGGATTTTGTGGATGCAACTAGAAGGATACATAAAGGAAAGCCTGTAGATGTAGTATACTTGGAGTTTCAAAAGGCATTTCACATAAAAGGTTAATATAAGAGAGAGAGGTTCACAGATTTGTGTAGAATATATTAGCTTCAAGAGAATATTGTTTATCAGACTGCAGATAGAATGTCGGGATAAAAAGGGCAGTCTGTGACTAGTGGTGTGCTGCAAAGATCAGCACAATCTATTTTAATGGTTCAGCTAAAGAAATTCAGAGCAAAATATGTAAGTCTGCTGATGGTAAAAGCTAGGTGAAGCAAAAACAGAAATTGTTGAAGAAACTCAGCAGGTCTGGTAGCATCTGTGGAGTGAAAGTAGAATTAACATTTTGAGTCCCTTCTTCAGAACTAATATAGCTAGGAAAAGATAGTACTTATGCTGAAGACAGGGGGATGGGGGTGGGGATGGTGTGTCAGTGAAAAAGTGAGCAGATGGCGAAGATGGGGCCCAGAAGGAGAGAGCATTAGGCACACAAACGGATGTATGATAGTATGCTAGGGAAGAAGAAAAGCTGATAATGGGGATCATCATGAGTGAAAATGGGTTAGTTGTGCTGACAGCAGCCCATGTGATGACAGGGCCTGAGGTATGAGGGAGGGAAAGGGCATGGAAGAAGGTGTTCAAACTATAAAATTATTTAATTCAATACTGAGTCCTTAAGGGCTGCAAGGAGAATAGACAGGTTTACAACAATGTTGACAACAATGTGGCAAATGTGATATAATGTGGGGAACTGTGAAGTTAATTACTTCAATAATAAAGTAAAAACTTAATTTCTTAAAACCTTGAAACTTGTACACATTAATGTCCAAAGGGAGATAGTAGGAACTGCAGATGCTGGAGAATCTGAGATAACGAGGTGTAGAACTGGATGAACACAGCAGGCCAAGCAGCATCAGAGGAGCAGGAAGACTGACGTTTTGGGCCTAGACCCTTCTTCAGAAATCTGAAGCATTTCTGAAGAAGGGT